>NC_081757.1:45180408-45262908 GCF_963082965.1 Carassius carassius | reverse complement strand
TTAGTTTAAGACCAGCTCTGCAACCCCAAATGTCACCAGTGTTTGATTATTGATCAGTTGGTGTGAGATTTCATGATCACAGTCTCTTAAGATGAACATGAGATCAAACTTGGCCACTTTTTATTTTTTTGTAATTTAAGTAGAATTTTGAATTATTTGTTAATGCAAGAAAAAAATTGTCTTTGCAGTATTTCATCAAATGCTCTGAAAGATTTGCCTGACGTCATCAAAGCCTCTTCTTCTTCTTCCTCTTCTTCTTTGTTGTCTTCTTCTTCTTCTTCCTCTTCTTCTTCTTCTTTATATAGAGCAGTTTTGTTTGTTCAGTTTCAGCAGTGCTACATCATTATTCAGCAGTGTCTCTCTCACTGACAGTCATTCAAATGCAGCATTTATTTGCTCGTTCGGTCTGTGTTAGTTGTGTGTCTGATTAACTAAATGAATTCTGCAGATGAGGTGAAGACGAATCTTCTGTGTGTTGTGAGCCTGGTCCTCTAGTGCTTTACCGTCTGGATAAACACCCATCAGTTCATGGATTTATTTATTTGTTTGCTTGAAACAAGACTAAATATCTGATATATATATATATATATATATATATATATATATATATATATATATATATATATATATATATATATATATTAGTTTACAGTCTTTTTAAAGGGAATCTTGCACTGAAATTCCAAAATAATTGTTTAATGAATTTGCTCCATCAGCCAATTATTTCCAACATAGTCATTAGTCTCTTGTGAAAAACAAGTAGATTTTAGCATACTTATTACTAAGAGATAGGGGTGTAACAATTCACTCGTTTTCTCGATGCATCGATTACAAACCCTGACGATTCATATGCATCTAGTGTTAATTTCGTCACCTATTTTTAATTTAGTCCTGTGCCAAATGTCCTTGTTAGTTTTAGTCTTGTTTAGTCATTATTAAGAAGAGAGAGTCAGAGACGTTCGGATCCAATTGCAGCATTTATTAAACAGAATGGTCAGACAGGCAGAGATCAGGAATGGCATCATGTGTGTCAGGGATAACCAGAATCGTAACCAGAAACAAGCAGAGATCGGGACAGGCAGCAGAGAATCAGAGTTGGAATTCTCAGTCCAAAGGTCAAACACGGTAATAACAAACACAGTGGGAAAAATGTTCAGAAATGTAGACAGGGCTAAACAAGACTTCACAGTGAGTGCGAGTTATTGTGCTGCTTATATGTGTGTGTAAATGAGGTGCAGGTGTGGCAAGGAGATTAGCTGATAAATGAGGTGCAGGTGTGGCAAGGTGATAGTGATGCAGTGACTCATGGGAGATGTAGTTTGGGTGTGGTGCAACAGTATGAGAGGTGCTAGTGTCTAAGTGATGATATGGTGACATCTGGTGGCTGGTGGGTGAAATGGTCCTGAGTGGAGTGCCCTCTACTAAAGTTTGTGGGCGCTCCAGCTAATGATCGTGACAGTCATTCACATATCTTTTTTTGTTATTCATGTTTTAGTCAACTAAAAGTCTTTTAATTTTAGTCTAGTTTTAGTCAAAAAATGTTTATTCTTTTTTTTTTTTAAATAACACATTATTACTGAGATTATTACTGATAAACATTTCAGTAAAAAAAGTGTTTCACATATCTCAGACTTTGGTTAAATGTCATAATTACCTGACAAAATACACTTGTTGAATGATTTTTGTTGAATGCAAATGTTAAACGTGTCTGGTTTTCAATTTCTGATTTAGGAGACACATTCACAAATGATTAACCTGATCAAATTTTTTTACTTTATTGATACTGCTTTTAATCATATTTTAAAGACCGGTCATCTGGAGATAAGCTGTCATGTACAATAAAAGAGCCTGCACAGCAACATGAAATATAATTTAACACAGAAAGCCTGCCTAGACGGAGGACTTGCACTCAGGATTGTTTTCTTTTTTTTTTTTTTTGATAGGCGTGTGAACGAATTCTTTCTACGCACACTATTTTATTTCTTGATAACAGACCGCTGCTAAATATAACACACAAATATGGAGCCTCTTTCTTCGACCTAGCATGTCGTCGTCGCTTGTCACTCGTGTTCGCTTCGGGTGTTGTGTGTTCAGCAGGTTCAGGAGTATGAGACCTGTAACTTGAGCGAACTCGTTCTGAATAGTTTAAAGGAGTAACAGCTGATGAAAAAGCAGAGACGATTGTAGACGAAAATGAAGAGAGATTTTATCTTAGTTATATATTTTATTCAAAACATTTTCGTCTCGTCTTTCTTCATCAACAATAATGCATGTTAATTTAGTCTTAGTCAGCGTTTTTGGACAGTGGTGCAGTCTTGTCATCTTCTCTTCATCATTGATGAATTTTAACAAAAGTCTGTTATATACTTTTCATTAAGACCCTAAAGAATCATATCAGCTTGTGGAAAATGGGCATCTAATGACCCCTTTAAAATCTATTAATTTTAATGTAATATTAAATAACACACTACTGTTAAAAGTTATTAACATGTGCTTTATTATGTTAGTCAACACATCAAAATAAATTAATTTATTATTTTATGTCATGTTTTATGATTTTTGTCACATATTTTATGTGCTCAAGTGTGTCATGAAAGTGTCTCTCTTAAAGTCACTTAAGTGGCATTTTATTTCACTCATATGTGTGTGTGTGTGTGTGTGTGTGTGTGTGTATTGAAGTACACTTCAAGAGCATTTCTTTTTCACTAGGGGTAACATTAGATATCCAGCTCAGGGGATTGGCTGTAACTTTTATCCCTTCATTTGCATATCTTGACAAATGTAAAGTAGATAGTAAATTATATTTCATGTTGACTTCAGCTCACAGTCTCTGTGTTTTAGTCTGAGACTCTGAACACTTTAGTTCTTTACTTCAGTAGGGAAATAAACCAACCAACAAACGCATGCATATAAAACATGACATTTCTGGAGAAAAGGGTCCCTGCTGCTTCCAGGTTGAACACCGTTTAGAGTCGTTCTCGCAGTGCAGGATGTTTGCTCTTGCAATTTGAGCAGACAAACTAATTTCCCTTAGCAACATGGCTGATAGAGCACTGGACTCGTGTGTTTTTGAGTAAAACACTGATTCGAACTGACCACTGCTGGCTCAGATGAAGAACAGCACAGACACTACTGACTCTGTTTACTGAAGGGAGAAAATGGTTTGAGAGGAAGACAGACAGACGGACAAATCACAGACAGACAGATTACAGACAGATAGAGAAATGACATACAGACAGACAACCAGATAGATGTCAGACAGACAGATGACAGACAGACTGACAAATAGACAGACAAAAACACAGATGACAGACAGACAGACAGACAAAGAGAGAGAGAGAGAGACTACAGACAGAGAGACAGAGGACAGAAAAAAAGACAATCAGACAGATGACAGAAAGACAGAGAAACGACAGAGAAACAAACAGACAGAGAGAGAGATGACAGAAAGACAGACAGACGGGTGAGAAAAACTGCTGGGTAAAGAGCTGTAAATTCTCCTGAGAAAAAGAGCAGCAGGAAATAACTGCATCTTTAAAGAGACTTTTCAGTCAAAAATTCCAACTGAGTTTCTTCTTCTTCTTCTTCTTTGTTTTCTTCTTCTTCTTCTTCTTCTTCTTCTTCTTCTTCTTCTTCTTCTTCTGTAATATTACATTCAGCCACAACATTTTTATTTATTTATTTATTGGAAAGGATAAGCTTGACAATAGTAAAATTAAAAAGTTGTCAAGGCAGCCATCACTATTACTACAGCTCATATATAGAGGAGCTATATTACAAATATTGATTGTTATTCAAAATGGTTCTTTTTTTTCTTTTTTATCTGGGCCTCAGTAATTAGCATCACTTCCCTTCACATTTCTGTTTTTACAGGAGAGAGAAGTTTGATGAAGTTACTGATTTCATTACCTGGTGTTCATGATCGCCTGATTTCAGCCCAAAACTCTGCAGATGAGACACACTTGAGAACATTGGCTTTCCGAAAATATATCTGACATCAGCAAACAAAGCACTGCTTCAGAGAGAAATACTCAGAAAGTGGAGCTGCTAACTGGGTCAGAAAGAAGTCTCCATCTAATAACAGTGGTGTGAGGAACACTTCCTCATCAGGGACATTTGAGGAAGATTAGGAGAACTAGTAATATTAATATTCACCAAGGACAAACACACACAGCATTTACTGCTAGAGAAAACACCTACCAAATCAAGGTTTAAACTGTACTTATGTACCAAACTTTGGTAAAAGAGTTGAAATTGAAAAGATTTCCCAAAAATAAACGTAAAAGTAAATTAAACTTTGAAGAAAAAAAAAAGAAAAAAAGAAAACAGCTGTTTGGCTCATATATATAGTTTGAACTTCTATAGCTGTACGAAAAAAAAAAAAAAGTTTAGCTGTAAACAAAACAAGTAAAACTATCTAAGTTTTTCAAACTGCAATTTGTTTATTGGTGTAGAATTGAACAAGTATCAAGCAGAAATATTGAAATAGTATTTATTTTATTTTATTTGTATTTTTATTTTGTAAAAGATACTTCAATAATCTTAATGTACAGTTGTGAAAAATCCTTTTTACAGGGTAAAGTAGAGTCAGTTTTTAGTAGAGTTTTGTAGAGTTTTTGGCCCTGATTTGTGCCAGATATCGCTGGAATGATCCGGCAGATTTCCATGTGTGTGTTTGATGAAACCTCCAGCTCATCTGTAGACCGACGGCAGAAGTTTGATTCATGAGGCGTTGTGTTCTCATAAGACGAGGCGTTCAGGGCTTATTTTGCATGATTTTCCATGGCCTGGTCAGAAGGCCTCCAGGACGCGGCATCAGAAGATAATAATTCTGACTTTCTCAATGAGAGATGAAATGTTTACTGATTCGGAGCCGCCCGCAGCCGTCTTAGAAAGAGAAGTGAATCTGGGCTTGAAGTGCCAGTTAAACAGAAGCAGACATATCTGCACATCCGACTCCTCAGAGGACAAACCCACGTCAGAGCATTAGATAACAGCCCAGAGAAGACTAAACCTGTGATGAAGAGAATGAAGAGGCTTAAACCACTAGAAGAACAGCTAAAGACAACCACATTCAAAATTGTTAAATCAGATATTTTGGCAGCAGATGAATTGTTGTTGATTATTAGCATAATATTATGACCAGTAATGTTACAAATACAGTGTGTTCTTGACATCTCTCTCTATATAGAATTTATTTATATTTTTTATTTTTTGGGGTTGGGGTGGCTGTGCAGTAAATCAAAGACAAGTGATCTTGGTTCAGTGGCGATCACAGCTCAGTACTTCAGACTGGACTCGGGTCACATCTGAGCTTTAAAGCGCACACAGAGACGGTCACTATAGATCAGCTGATCTGGATTAAATACCAGCTTAGTCAGGCTGAGACCAGCTTAAACCACTCAACACCTGCTCATCCAGTATTACAGATTTCCTTCTTTCTTTTTCTTTCTCTTTTTTTTTTGTTAGTGTATTTTTTTTTGTATTTGTAGAGGATTTCATTGTATTTGTTGAATAGTCATGATCCATTTATTACCATTTATTACCTACTTTTTGAGCATAGCAATACAATTCCATTAAATTTAATAAGTTGAAACTGTCATAAATCTCGAATGCTTGGAGAACAGACTTATGTTTGGTGCATTGTGTATTGTTATAAAAATTCACAAATGTATTGTTTATTTTATAGTGGTCAAAAATGATCAAAATGGGGTAAGCAGCACCCATGGGTTTGACACAAGCAAGCAAGGCTGGCTCAACAGCTGATTTTCAGAAGGGGAAAGCAGACTATCTTAGGTATCTTTGGCACACTACTGGCAAACTCCTATGGCTTGGGGCACAATGATTTTATTTTAACATATTAAGAACTATTTTATTTTTTAACTGTCCCATTCATACAAGAATGCATAAGTCCATGTACAAATAAGGAGGATCGTCCACCCAAGAGTCAAAATAATTAGTTTTCATCAAACTGTAAATTAGATATATAGTATATTTAACACAGTTATGCACAAGTATGTGTCAATACTGATTCACTGATGAAATCAAACAGCTCATACTGTAACAATGGTCAGTTTGAGCAAAACCAACAAACAAAATCAAATCTAAAATCAAGAGACTGAGTCCTAAGATATCAAACAAAAGCTACGCTGACAGAAAACTGTCAGTATATGAGCTGATGGCAAGGCTCTTTTCTGTTCTTCTCATAGTCATGGATATGATTTGTAACATGATGACAGTGACTAAAGAAAATATCAAAGATGTTTATAACTTCATGCATTGAATCCCAGCAGTTCCCCTGTCACTGTGTTTAGTGTGTGAATCAGGAGTGAGACCAGATTCTGCTGCTGCTGTGTGAACGCAGCGCCGTCACCATCAGGACCGGCTCACGTCAGCGCTCTTATCTGTAGCTCATCGTCCTGTGAATGTCAGCCGGATCCTCAAATGCCATGTCTCTTTTAAACACAGGCCTGTAGTTTGCACTGAAAACCCTCTGCACTGACAGACATGATAGCTGTGAATCCTGACTGTTCACTGAGATGCAGTTTGAGCTTTTAGTCATATCAAATTTGCATTGCATTTAATCAGCTGAACCCATGACCTTGCTTGCCTTACAGTTCCAGCTACAGATAACAAAAACACACAGTAAATGAGCATGAGTGGAAGAGAAGAGAAGAGAAGAGAAGAGAAGAGAAGAGAAGAGAAGAGAAGAGAAGAGAAGAGAAGAGAAGAGAAGAGAAGAGAAGAGCAAAACAATAATGTCCGTCCACTCATAATAACACACACTAACAAAACCAAATCAGAAACGTCCCTGCTGCTCTAAATGACACCTGTGCATCTCCACACATTATTTTGTTGGTCATGTAAGTTTGTATGATGTGGGATCAGTGAGAGATGGGGTCAAAGGTCGTGGCGGAGCAGTGCTAATTAAGCAGCAGTGCTGTGCTCTGTAGGAGCCGACACATTTCTGAAAGTCAGCAACTAGAACAGCTGAAGTTCACACACAGATGACAGGAACATTCATCACATCCCACTGATTTATAACACACACACACACACACACTTACAGACATATAATTCTGTTATAATAAATGGCATTAGTGTGAGATTCAGTGTGAGCCGCTGAGATTTCTCATGCTTTGCTCTGCTCTTTTCTAAACTCTCTCCTCATGCTGGAACTTTACACTCACTTCTGTTCTTTTTTACACTGAACTAATGGTTTATATTTCTATCTACTAACCCTAAACCCTCACAAACACCTTTCTGCGTTTCTAGATTTTCATATTTTTGTTTCATTAGTGTATTTCTTCAACAACTTTTCAGCTGTGAAGCAAATTTACAACAGCATTGCAAAATAGTATTCAATTTGAGCAGTCTGATATGAATGTAATGAAATACATTTTAACTGAGATGTATAAATCATCTGAAAGCTGAATAATAATCTTTCCATTAATGTGTGGTTTGTTAGGAGGACAATATTTGTCTGAGATACAACTATTTGAAAATCTGGAATCTGAGAGAGCAAAAAAATAAAAAAAAATAAAATTCACATTAAGTTTTTATATATTTACAGTAGGAAATTTACAAAATATCTTCATTGAACATGATCTTTACTTAATATCCTAATGAGTTTTGGCATAAAAGAAAAATCAATTATTTTGACCCATACATTTTTTTTTGGCTATTGCTACAAATATACCCCAGAGACTTAAGACTGCTTTTGTGCTCCAGGGACACATTTATGCATGAAAAAGCACATGTACAGCACAAGCAGTGAGTTTCAGTTCACAGACAAAGAAATGATTCTCATGATCCAGTTTATTCAACTCACATGAGCTGAATCATTCTGACGATCCTTCGCTGAATGAACTGAATCAACATCTGATTCATTCACTGAACGCAACACAATCAGTGACTTATGCTCAAAATAAAGTATGTTTAGTCTATTGAGGGCTCTGGAAAATTAATATGATTGAGATCAGAACAGAACATGCTCACAATAATAGTCAGAATATTTATTATAAATAAGAGTTGTACATTTTTTTTTTTTTTTTTTGGCTGCATCATATAAATTTGTGGGCAATTTCCATGACATAATGAGACCAAATAAATCTTAATGATCTTAATTAATTGCATTATTTTGTTTTTACATATTTTTCTTAATGGAAACTATATATTTGCATTGTTTAGTATTTTTGTGTTTGAAAAATTAAGTCAAAAATGACAAAACTCAACAAGTGGAACATAACACCTATATAACATCAATAAATGGTAAGAATTATCCAAACTGAGTGAGAATATGAAGCCATGAGTGTAGGTCTAAACACGGCTGACAGTTTTCTGTGGATTTAGACGAGCTGTTTATGATTCTGATGAAGCTGACTCTTGTAGAAGTGTGTTATGTGCCTGCGTGGAAGTAGAAACATTGGTTATTGGATTCACTCACTTCTTTACACTAATAATAATATCATTTACACCACCATCTCCAGTGTTAACTATGGGATGTCTGATAGTTGGCACTCCTGTGAGCTCACAGTGCCAGCCAGTGGGGCCGTTTCCATGGCAACAGCTGGCAGGGAGGCTTGTGGGATATGTTTCTGTATTTATAGGCGGGTTTGGATATGAATAGGTACGGCGAGATGTAGATTAACGTTTTAGTCCAAAACAATAAACAAAGTTTCTTCAAAGAGATACCTTGTGTGATGGAAGAAAGGGAAAGCATTGTGTTGTGTTGGCGGAGTAACATGATATGAGCTATGGTCAATTAAAAACTGTTCTCCCAGAAAATAATACTGAATCCTAAAACAGTTCTATAAACATCCAACTATCAACATCAAAATTGCTTCGTGATGAAGTCATAAATATTCATGTCCAGTCAGGGCAAATGATCATTTACTGTCTCAGTTTTATGGAGAAAACGTTTGATTTTTACATGCTAAACACACACAGAATGTAGGATATATTCTGTGCCTACATACCAACCTGGGCCATCTGTTCTCCCTGCCTGCGTGTGCGTGTGTGTGCGTGTGTGTGTGTGTGTGTGTGTGTGTGTGTGTGTGTGTGTGTGTGTGTGTGTGTGGAAGCATGGATCATACTGTGAAGCCGGAGATTGCTCACAAATTCTGCTTGTAAACAAAGACAGACGCCTATGTATAACACCACACACACACACACACACACACACACACACACACAAACTTTTTTCTCTGTCTGTAGTTGTAAGAGAAAGAAACAGAGACTGACACGATCATGCTAAAGTTTGTTGGAGGTGAGCAAACATCGGTTAATTCTGTGGAAATGTCACACAGTGTTGGTCCACTAGTCAGTCAAAATGGACAGTGATAGGGTCACCATGGTTACTGGGTTAGGGCCAGTAGAGTTACAGTTTTAGGTTTTCATGCTGACAGTGACATCATGATTTCTAGGTTGAAGAATAGCGTGAGGTTATCATGGTGACTATATTATAGGGGGAAATTGAGTTATACGTAGAGTGAGGTTTAGGGCTGTCAACGAATATTCTAAATTCGAATATGTATTCGAATAGTTAAAAAAAAAAAACGAATTTCGAAGGTGAAAATTAATATTCGAATAAAAAAAAATGTGGAAAAAAAGACCCCGAGGTAGTAGAGGCGTGGTTGTCTGCTTTGCGAGTGGGCCGCTTGCGCGCCTGAGGGTTCAGGGACAGGTCACAGGAGTCGCACTGTCTGGCACAGCATCACTGCTGAAAGTTGACGCGTCTTCATGGACGATGGCAGCAAGTGCAGAGCCCAACTCGACCGCAGCAGAGAAAGTGAGGTAAAATTGTTGACCCGCGAGATTGTTGTATGCAAGCTATTTAAGATACAGTTAGCATACCATTCGACAACTAGCAACATGAGGTCACATCTCAAAAATGTGCACCCAAATGAGCATGGCATAATGTGTGGAACTCCAGCTAAACAGTCACGTCTTGACACTTAACGTTACTTTGCATCGCCCGCCACAAGCTCTTTGTCTGCAACATGACAAGAGGCCATAACGGATAAAATAATTTTGTTCATTTTTAAGGACACGAGACCGATCAGTATCGCGGATGGGGCAGGCTTCGGGGAGTTCTGTCAAGCAATGGATCCGAGGTTTGATTATTTATCGTTTCATGTCAAGGAAAAGTTCCATGTTTACCACAGCACAGCTCGCTCGGAGCATTCAATGTCAGTTCTATATGCTGTAAAACTTCAATTAATATTAATAATATTTGTTTAAATCACTGAATGAAGCCTGCTATATTTGGGACAACAGTCGCGATCTTAAATTGCTTGCACAAAAATGTGTTTGTTCATTTAAACCATTATGCGCAGAGAACGTGAGGGTGAGAGAGCGTGAGGTCTGCAGTCTTGGCCATTAGTTGATTTCCTTGTTTTTGTGTAGGTAATACGTTGTCATATATGTTTAAACTTAAATAGACTATCTATACGAGTAGTTATGTCTCTTTGTATTATTTTTGCCTGTTATTGACGTAATGCGCGTCATTGACAACATGCGCAACCAGATGTTCGAATAGTTCGAATATTCGTGTATTTTTTAGAGGGAATATTCGAACGTCAATTCTGAGCAATTTTGACAGCCCTAGTGAGGTTGTCGTGGTCTTGTAGAAGTTTGTGTAGAGTTGCAGCAAGGTTGCAGAGGGAAGAGTGGCAGTGAAGTTGTCATGGTAACTGAAACTGTAGCGTTGCACTGGGGTTGTCACAGTGTTGTGATATAGGTTGCTGCACAGCTGCAGTGAGGTTGTCATGGTGACTGATAGAGGGTTGTGTAGAGTTGCAGTGAAGTTATCACAGTACTGTGATACATGGTTGCATATAGTTTGTTATGGTAACTGGTAAAGGAAAAGAACAGTAAAAGTGATGTTGTCATGGTGACTGAGAAAAGGGGAGACTAGAGTTGCAGCAAGCTGACAGTATTGTTACAGATGGCTGCTTAGAGATTACTGTGCTGAATAGCAGTATAGTTGCAGTGAGTTTGTAATAGTACTGTGACAAATGGTTGTGTAGAGTTTCAGCAAGGTTGTCATGGCAACTAAAAAATGGAGGTGCAGAGTTACAATAAAGTTGTCATAGTGACTATGAAAAAGGGGAGAGGTGTCATGATAGAAGGTGATACAGTGAGTTTGTCCTACAGCAGTAATACTATTACAATAAGGTTGCCAAGTCAAGTCACCTTTATTTATACAGTGCTTTTAACAATACAGATTGTGTCAAAGCAGCTTTACAGTATTAAATAGGAAAATAGTGTCAATAATGCAAAATGACAATAGTAAACACTCGATTTTCAGTTAAAGGCAGTTCATCATTGAATCCAGTGATGTCATCTCAGTTCAGTTAAATAGTGTCTGTGCATTTATTTGCAATCAAGTCAATGATATCGCTGCAGATGAAGTGACCCCAACTAAGCAAGCCAGAAGCGACAGCGGCAAGGAACCGAAACTCCATCGGTGACAGAATGGAGAAAAAAACCTTGGGAGAAACCAGGCTCAGTTGGGGGTCAAGTTCTCCTCTGACCAGATGAAACCAGCAGTTCATTTCCAGGCTGCAGCAAAGTCAGATTGTGCAGAAGAATCATCTGTTTCCTGTTTTCTTGTCCTGGTGCTCCTCTGAGACAAGGTCTTTACAGGGGATCTGTATCTGGGGCTCTAGTTGTCCTGGTCTTCGCTGTCTTTCAGGGATGTAGAGGTCCTTTCTAGGTGCTGATCCACCATCTGGTCTGGATACGTACTGGATCCGGGTGACTGCAGTGACCCTCTGATCTGGATACAGACTGGATCTGGTGGCTACAGTGACCTCGGAATAAGAGAGAAACAGACTAATATTAGCGTAGATGTCATTCTTATCACATCAGCAGTGATACTGTTACAGTGAGGTTGACAATACAATTTTATTTGTAAAGCACATTTAAAACAACCAAGGTTACCCAAAGTGCTAGAAACTGACATAATTTCAGACAAGTTATAAACACATGATATGAGTACAAAACACAAGTTAAACGAGTTCTACCAGAAAGATTCAGGAGGTGTAGATAAGACTGGAGTATTTATTTATGAAAACATACAAAAAAACAGAATTATTCTGGCGTAGGCCCCATCCGTAGTGTGGATCTGAAGTTTGTAGATACCAGCTAATCCTGCCGAAAACGAAGCCAGGGCAGAGCCTACCCCAAAAGAAAGCTGAAAAAATGTAATATGCACCGGGTGAAGTATTTATTAACGGATCCTGGAACATGATTGAAAAGAGATAAATTGAAATAAATAGCCAGACATAATACAACATGAGATTATAGCTAAAGTATGAGCTTACGGCAATGAAGATAGACCACAAAGCCTCGATGGACCACAGAGCCTCAGAGAGAGAGGGGCAACAATAGAATAGATAGTAATAGAGGCCGAGAAGGCCAGATATTGATAGGGGCCACTATAGTGAATGAGTGAAGTGACATTCAGCCAAGTATGGTGACCCATACTCAGAATTTGAGCTCTGCATTTAACCCATCCGAAATGTACACACACAGAGCAGTGAACACAAACACACACTGTGAGCACACACCCGGAGCAGTGGGCAGCCATTTATGCTGCGGCGCCCGGGGAGCAGTTTGGGGTTCGATGCCTTGCTCAAGGGAACCTAAGTCGTGGTATTGAAGGTGGAGAGAGAACTGTACATGCACTCCCCCCACCCACAATTCCTGCTGGCCGGGGACTCGAACTCACAACCTTTCGATTGGAAGTCCGACTCTCTAACCATTAGGCAAGACTGTGATAGAGACCCATGGGCCGTACTGAGGAAAAGATGACTTATCTCATAGCTACAAAGGGTAAACCCAAAAAAAGGAAGATAGGCACAGAAAGAATGCCATGAGGGGAAGGCCAGAGAAACAGGATACAGAAAGAAAATGCCACGTAGATAGGCAAACAAAGGGGAGGTCACGGAAATAAAAACCATTGGTTGAAAGTGGTAATATGAGTAGTATTTCACCACCACCAGTAATTGCAAATAGATAGTCGAAATAAAAGGGATTATGAAAGCATTTAACAATGTATCAGGTTAGATCTTAAAAGGATTTAGCTTATAGAGTAGAGGAAATGGGCCACGATAGGCCGGACAGTGACAGAGGCCACGATAGGCCATGCTGAGAGTTAGGCCACGATAGGCCACAGAAAAGGCCCCGGTGGGCCACAGAAGAAGGAAAGGCCCCGATAGGCCTTAAAAGAAGCCACAATGGCCACGGAGAAGAGCCTAGCTAGGCAGAGAAAAACATCACAGGCCAGTTTTGGGAAGGACAATAATAGACCGTTATGTAAACAATAATAGTAACTTACCTGAAGGTCACAATAGGACAAATGAGCAAAAGCTGCTATAGGTAGGGATGGGTACCGAAACCCGGTATTAAAATGGCCCTGGAGCTAAATTATGAAAGACCGTAGTATCAGTAAGATCTGACGGTATCGGTTCTGCTTTCGGTACTGGAGGGGAAAAAATGTATGTACTATGTATTTTTGCTTAATAATGTTATCGTGCACATTTTATCTCACCAAACATTTCTAATGTGCGATCATATTAAGACGTTTGTCTGTGAGATCTGCGAGATCTCTTATGCACGCTGCAGAGGCTGTCTGTCAGTCACACACACACACACACACCACAACGAGCGCGGTGCACGCACAGACATAACAGTATGTAAACTCCCGCTTAATAATAAAGAGTGACGATGGTGAAGAG
Source organism: Carassius carassius (assembly GCF_963082965.1). NCBI lineage: Eukaryota > Metazoa > Chordata > Actinopteri > Cypriniformes > Cyprinidae > Carassius > Carassius carassius. Next base: position 45,249,163 of record NC_081757.1, on the reverse strand, counting down.
ATTTGCTTAATAATGTTACCGTGCACATTTTATCTTACCAAACAATTCTAATTTGCAATATTATTAAGACGTTTGTCTGTGAAATCTGCGAGATCTCTCATGCACGCCGCGGAGGCTGTCTGTCAGTCACACACACACACACACACACACAACAAGAACGAGCGCGGCGCACACACACGCATAAGGGGCCGTTCACATATCGCGTCTTTTGCGTGCTCAAGTTCGTTATTTCAAATGTAGGTGCGCGGTATGCGCTCTTAATGGAAGCGACGTGGTCGCAACGCGCACGGTGCGATGAGCTCGTTTTTTCAGGCGCGTCCACACCGCATCGAGTTAAAAACATCTCAACTTTTCAGAATGCCGCAAGCGCACCGCGGGTCATTTAACTTCCTCACCTTTTCCTTAACAACGTTGAAAGCTCAGCCAAGGTGAAGGAACAGCTGATCATAGCTGTATGTGGATTTTCTAATTAATTTAGTAGCAGAGCTACTGCAAGCAGTTTTTAGTGCTGCAAATCCATTTATCCATTGCTGAAATTTCCGCGTCTTCATGGAGAGAGCAGGTCATGGTTGCTTAGCAACGGCAGACTCCTCAGGAGCGCAAGTGCCCGAAGGCTTTGGGGAAAAAAATCAGAAAGCGGCACGCCTAGCGTTTTCCACGCGTTTTTATACGCGATATGTGAACGGCCCCTTACAATACGAAAACTCCTGCTTAATACAAAGAGTGTCGATGGCGGAGAAAGCAAAACGTTCCAAAGTGTGGTTATACTTCACTAGAGTTGATGCAGGCAACGCTCGTTGTCATAAGTGCAACAAAATGTTTGCATGTAAGGGCAGAAACACAAGCAATCTGTCAAAGCATCTTTCAAAAGTGCATTATGTGCAGACAGAGAAATACAAAGTTTTCTACTGCCTAACACAACACAAAGTACCGATAAGAATACCGTTAAAGTACCGGACCGTTAAGCAGTATCTGTAAGAGTAGTAATACTGTTAAAACCTTAACGATACCCATCCCTAGCTATAGAGCAACTAATGTGAAGCCTCGTTAGGCCATGTGAGGCCCGACTGGCTGTGTGACATGAAAGCCTTGTGTGTAGATGATCACAATATGATATGCCTTTGTATGAGAAGACCGTGATAGACTTAACATGAGGAGCATGTGTGAAGGACCACCACCAGTAGTTTGCAAAGAGTACTATACTGTACCTTGGGTTTTACATTAAATAGTTTAGAGTCTAATCTTGATAGAAAAACGATGACGATCATGTACATGGCAATAGATGAGGATTACGGGAATGCTAAACCACTGCATTGAGTAAGAGAGGCCATTAGTTTAGGTTAAATGATAGTGGTAAAATTAGGGTCCTAGCAGCGACTTAAGAGCATACACGATACGTAACATTCTTTAGGCTAGACTCCTGTGCACGCTTGATAGAACTACATCTTAGAGAACCCACAGAGGAAACAGATTCTCTCCCAAAAATAGAAAATGAGCCAGATCAGCAGGACCATAAAAAGAAGAGCTACTCAGTGTTAAGCGAAGACATCAATAGACGGTGATATGTGGAGGCCAAAAGAGACCGAATTTCATAAACCGTAATGGACAAACTTACTTGATGACCAGAGTAGTGTTTTGCAAAGCGCCACAACAGCAAAGTAAGACCGAAGTCAATAGGTATGAGGGACAGAATGAACCAACACTAGTAGATGCCAAAATAAACAAGCCTTGATTATAGCTTAAAGTCCGCATAGAATCAAAATTGACTTTACTTGCTAGCACACATTGCTAGTCTTGATGTAAACAATTAATCATGGTTTGTCTTTGTAATATTTAATCAAATCTGAACATTTACTTCCACTCAGTAATGCATTCGTTTTCTGATGACGACAGTTTGACAGCATAACAAAATATCCTTAAAAGGGGCGTGTTTAAGTATATTCTGTCATGCTGTCAGACTGTCGTCATCAGAAAACGAATGCATTACAGAGTGGAAGTAAATATTCAGATTTTTAACTCTAGCCTTTAGTCTGCTATTAGTGAGAGACAGAGACCAGGAGCCCAACCAAAACCATGCATTCTAATTAATATTCTGTTTCAGCTGGAGATGTATCACTACACTGAAATAAGTCAGCAGCTTCCGGTTCACGTGGACTTTAAGATGCCTGTGGAGCATTGAGCCGAATCTTACCTAGGCTCAAATGGGATAGGACCATGTATGCATCAGCTTGATAGACCCTGTGTTCTTAATAGCTCCAGTTCGAAGAGTGAGCTGTGTAAAGATGAGGTGAAAGCAACGGTTCTCTGCATCTGCATCCATGGAATCTTGATTGCATTGTAATGAAATACCAAGGTTAGTAACATGATCTAATAAAGTAATTAGTTTTATGCAGAAAGCATTAAAACTGAAGCATAAATATTGGAACTGTAAAACAGAGCTATTCTCTGGCTAACTCCCGCAAAACTTGATAGACTCCATTTAACCATATGAACCCGACGAGTGAACTTCACAAAAGAAACCAGATCGCAAATATTAGTAATGTATTGAATAGGACAAAGATAGAAAAATAAATCTTGATACATTACCATTGCAGAAGGATAAAAACGCTGTACATTTAACAATGATGCCTTACAAGCCAATTAAACTTCGATGGCTATTGAATCCTGTAAAAGCATAAAGTCCTTACACAAAGATTTTTTCAGAACTTTAAAGCAGATGTTATGAGTGAGCATACACTGTTCAGGACATTACATCACGGGGCACAAACTAAATTAACAATAGAAGTAAATATAACCTCCAAGTCCAGACAATGGTGAAGTTTACGAGGAAATCCTGAGATGGTCAAGTTTACGAGGAAATCCTGAGATTAAGTCACCTATGATAGGAAGCACATTAAAACAGACTATAGAAAGGTCTTGGCATATTATACGAAAGTATGATGAAATGATTAGTCAATATAATGTGAATTGGGAAAACTTTAGTGTTTTAGCATAGCAACAAAATGTGTCTGTTTACTTTCATGCTCTTATTCAGAGGATACTGGTGCAGAAATAGACAGCGAAGACCTCTTTGCAGAATGGTTTATGCGACAGGAGAGACTTAAGTCGTAATACTTACCCCATTCCAGTATGAAGAATTCAGGAATTGATGTAGATAGACGTTAATGAAAAAATGGCTGAATAAACAAAGATGAAAGCATATGATTAAGACAACAAATACCTTTAGTGTGCTAAACATAGCATATTTTTACAGAAATGAATAATGCAAGCAACAATCTTTCAGTATAAAAGATTGTAGCCTTTATTAACAAGCCTAAATATGCCTCGTTACAAACGAGTTGTTCCAAAAATTGTATGCATTAATTTGATCAACAATTATGCAGTGCGAGTTTGCTAGATAAGCTCCAAATGCCTAGCACTTTATCTTGGACGTGTGAGTATGTAACCTGGCAGAGAATAAAATCAATAGCCAAGCGCCACCAGTGCATAAAACAAAAATGATACTTATAATGTTGTAGACTGATGAAAAGATGGAGGCGAGATGCTGAAGGAGACCGGCAGCCTTGTTTCTGTCTGCAGGTCGGGAGAGACTTCATTCTTGCAGGTTCACTTGAGCGTACAGTTGAAATATCTTGTTGATTGAGACCCGAGCAGCGCTGACGCGACAGCTCGGAAAGCACCGGCGTTGCCAAGTCCGTGTTTTTTTTCAGTGAAATTGGGCTTTTTAAACACTGTTGCTGCGGGTTGCTTTTCCTGTCCGCGTGTTGAGGTGACCCCAATAATGTCATATTTAGCCCTTGGAATGTGAATTCTACAGGGGAACCCCCTTTTGAAACACGATTGGGCTAGTTTTTAGTAGTAATTGGCGGTTTTGAGAAAACCTGGCAACCCTGGAAAACACTCGGAACTCAAAAAATGATCCCAATTTTTCACACAAAACCTGTATATCATGCAACACAAACGACCGCAAACATTCACCACGACACCGAGCAATGCCAACGATCTCGTTTGAATCTTGAGAGGAACGTCAAACTCGCAATAGTTTGCAGGAAACAAATTTAACTACATGCAAATAACCCATGGAAAGTCAAACAATAATTCACGCGATCGCTTGAGCATTAAAACAACAGCGACATCTGTAAACACAATATGATGTGAGAAGTGCACTTTTATATCCTTCGTGTTGAGAGCCAATTGGCTATACCTTTATTGGAATGTGACGTAGCATTAAGTCTTACTAGTAGAACTTGCGCTTACGCTTTCATTGACAAACCAGAACATTTAAATGCAGAATATAAACTCTCAGGCTGATTTAAAAGCCAATGAATTAAAGTGAGTTTTGAGTCATGATTTAAAAATGTCAAGGCTGGGAGCTAATCTGACATGCAAAGGCAGATCATTCCACAACCTAGGGCAATTGAAAATCCTCGATCTCCCCTATTTTAAGTTGTGTTCACATCACATCAGCAGTGATACAGTTAGAGTGAGGTTGTCATGGCAGCGGTGATACAGTTAGAGTGAGGTTGTCATGGCAGCGGTGATACAGTTCGAGTGAGGTTGTCATGGCAGCGGTGATACAGTTACAGTGAGGCTGTCATAGCAGCTGTGAAATAGGCAGATAGTCTTTCTCCATGACTCCATCACTAATACAGAGGAGATTGAGTTGTTGTCCAGCACAGGTTTGAGTGGGTCAGGTTGTCTTTCTTCCTGATAATGAAGTCTGATCAAATCATCTCTCTCTCCAGTGGATTGTGTCTCCTGTTATCCTCCTGGATGTCTAGTAAGTCACTTAGAGTCAGGTGTTCCTCCTCTTCTCATCGCTCACTAATGAACTACTAAATTCATACACACGCATGAGCTGGAGGGTGTATGTCCTTCTTGATGTCCAGTGTTCCTGGTGTTAGTGCAGCGAGAGAGAAATGACACAGATTGGCAGAAAGGATGCAAACTAGTGTTGGCATAGAGACAGATGGTCTGTCTCACGATCTTCTCTTCTAAACCTAATCTGTACTTACTCAGCTTTCTGATGGAGAACAGTGAATATCAAATAACACACTAGTTCAAATATAATCAAGTACTTTACTAAAGATTTAATATGTTTGTCAACATATCAAAATAAGCAGACTAATATAGTAAAACTTTTCCAATGACATTATAGCAAAGAGTACATTTACATTATATTTACATTTAATCATTTAGCAGACACTTTTATACAAAGCGACTTACAAATGAGAACAATAGAAGCAGTCAGGTCAACAAGAGAACAACAACAGTATACAAGTGCCATGACAAGTCTCAATTAGTCTAGTATAGAATGCATAGCCAGGTGTATTTTTTTTTTTTTTTTTTTATAAATGAAAAGACAAGAAAATGAAAATTGCTAGTGTTAGTTGGTTAAGTACAGGCGAAAAATATGAGTCTTTAGATGTTTCTTGAAAATGAGTAAAGACTCAGCTGTACAAATTGAGATTGGGAGGTCATTCCACCAGCTGGGCACAGTCCAGGAAAACGTCGTGAGAGTGTTTTTGAACTTCTTTGGGATGGCACCACAAGGCTTCGTTCACTTGCAGAGTGCAAACTTCTGGAGGGCACATAAGATTTAACCAGTGAGTTTAGGTATGATGGTGCCGTGCCAGTGGTCGTCTTGTAGACAAGCATCAGTATCTTGAATTTGATGCAAGCGGCTACTGGTAGCCAGTGTAACCTGATGATGAAAGGATTAACGTGAGCTTTTTTTGGCTCATTGAAGACAACCCTCGCTGCTGCATTCTGGATCAATTGTAGAGGCTTGACAGTACATGCAGGAAGAGCCAGGAGAGCATTACAATAGTCCAGTCTGGAGAGAACAAGAGCTTGGACAAGAAGTTGGGTTGCTTGCTCTGACAGGAAGGGTCTAATCTTCGTAATGTTGTATAAAGCAAACCTGCAGGACCGGCTCGTTGTAGCAATGTGGTCTGTGAAGCTTAACTGATGATCCATCACAACTCCTAGGTTTCTGGCTGTCCTCGAAGGAGTAATGGTTGATGAGCCCAGCTGTATAGAGAAGTTGTGATGAAACGGTGGGTTAGCTGGAATCACCAGGAGTTCTGTCTTCGTAAGGTTAAGCAGAAGATGATGGTCATTCATCCAGCTAGAAATGTCACTCAGACAGGCTGAAATGCGAGCAGCTACCGTCGGGTCAATCTGGCTGGAATGAGAAGTAGAGTTGGGTGTCATCAGTGTAGCAGTGGTAAGAAAAGCCATACTTCTGAATGACAGATCCTAATGATGTCATGTAGATGGAGAAGAGAAGTGGTCCAAGTACTGAGCCTTGAGGAACCCCAGTAGCAAGGTGTTGTGACTTTGAAACATCACCCCTCCAAGACACACTGAAGGATCTGTCAGAGAGGTAGGATTTAACCCACAGGAGTGCAGTTCCAGAGATACCCATCTTTCTGAGGGTGGACAGGAGAATCTGGTGATTAACAGTGTCAAAAGCAGCAGACAGGTCCAGTAAGTACATACCTAAGTGTATTAAGATACATGAAAGTGTCTCTCTATATAATTCAATTAAATGGCCTTTTATTTCTGTATATATATATATATATATATATATATATATATATATATATAATTATTTTTTTTATTATTATTTTTTTTTTTACTCAACTCAAACTTTATTTATAGAGGACTTTGAACAGCACAAGTGGAACCAAAGTGCTGTATAGAGAAGTACACATTCAATACAATGAACACACTTCTTATTAACAAGGCTGTGCACATCCTAATTAGATGCTGTTTAATCTAAGTAAGAGCGGGCAGGTGTGCAGAATTGAACATCCTTTGCTGCAACACCCTAGCAACATCTTGTTATTAAAACAGCAGCTGGCTATCAATATATGTGTTTTTAACACATCGCTTTGCAGATACTAGGGTGTTGTGCATGGTTTCTAGGGTGTTGCTAAGCCATTGCTGGATAATAATGCAGAAAATGTTTTAAAACTTCATAACAACATCCTAGTGACAATTGAGAACACCTTAGAACTACATCACCACATCAGTCACTTCTTCAGATGATGTACTGATCTCAGCTCTGTCATCTGGAGAGCTGGTGTTTCTGCAGCAGATTTCTCCATCCTTCTCATCTTGTGTAATTAAGCCATTTTGGTTGTTAAATTCTGTTTTGTGATGGCAAACAAGAGTCGTCTGGAAGCAGGCAGGATTGAGAGTCAGTGCAGGATCACAAGCAGATCTTTATTCTGACAGCAGAGCAGATCAGATCCGCCGCTCACCGGCAGACGAAAGCCGGCGCTGATGAATACTGTGTGTCTCTCAGAACTTTGTTATTTTTACCTGTCAGGTGTGTATCGCAGTATTTCATTTGAGTCAGTTACAGAGATTCTGATGGCTGCTTCCTGCCCGCACAGCATCAACTTCTGCAGCACAGAGCTGTCATGCTTGTGTGTGTGTGTGTGTGTGTGTGTGTGTGTGTGTGTGTGTGTGTGTGTGCGCATCCATCCATCATGTCCTTGTTAGCCGCTTTCCCACATCAGTTTGCAGCTTGGAAACTTTCCCCTAGCTGTTTTGAGTTGTTTTGTAGTTGTTTTGAGTTCATGTCCTGATTTGTGTTTGACTGTCAGAGGAATCGTATCTCGGTCAGAATCTTGTCTCACTTTTGATGGTTGTCATGAGGTCAGGTCCACTTTGCAGTTAAATTGAGCTACACTACAGCACTCACACACACTATGACAGATTTCAGACCTGTTTGATGGTGTGATCCACTGAACACAGTTTTGTGAAAATAAGTGTTTGAAATCCATCAGCAATGAGCAACAGCCAATGAGACTGTGAGAGCAGAGCCAGACATTGGCCGCCTGAATAATATGCAAATGACTGAAAACTGTTTTTTGTTTTGTTTTATCTGCTGTTTAAATAGAAATTTGCATTACAAAAAAAAATATATATTGTTTTTGTCCCACAACAAAAAGCCTTAATTTGTTCATTCATTTGTTTATTTGTTTGTTTATACTGGGATTTATTAAATATTCTAGAGAAGCATACTTTTTCATGCATGCATTTTGTTTGTTTAATGTTAGCACTGGAAAATAACAAAAATCTTAAAAAATCTGTTCTATTTTCGGTTCCCTAATGTTTGTAAATGCTGCAAACCTAATATGTAATGTATGCAAAATAAAACTGCTCATACGATATGTAGTTTGAGCTACAGAGGTTATGAATTTACACATTCTTGAGTGCTTCTTGCACTGACAAAAGCAGTCCTGCAGTGCTCTGACCCCAGATCAGTTCTGATCTCAATGACAGTATTTAATGTTCCAGAGCTGCATCTTCAGGCTTGTGTTCTGTTGGTCATAAACTTTAAACCCAACAGGATTTGATCATATTCACACTTACAGTGTATGTACAGTGTATGTAGTTTAGTGTGTGTGTGTGTGTGTGTGTGTGTGTGTGTTGGTTTGATGGATGTCAGTGAACTGTTTGACGCCTGTAGCTGAAAGTTTTGGTGACTAAAAGAAATGTGACTGTGATGTTTATTAAACAAAAAAAGACATTCTTGATTAATATGCTGCTGTAACATGCACCACTAAAAGAGAATTTTGATGTATTAGTACACACTTGTATTGCACACACAAACACACACACACACGGGTTGGAGTCATTGATTTTCTCTAGTGGCTCCAGTGTGTCCAGTCATTGATTAGACATGATCAATTATTAATCAAGCTGCTTAAAGGAACTGCTTAGTTTCACACATCCAAACATACATCAGTGTGGAGTCCCCATTATCCATCATAGGAAATATGTAGTAATATTATTACAGTATTTTTTTTTTTCAACTGCTTACATTTTCAAAACTTTGCCTCCGCAAATCAAAGAACTGCACACAAACATATACCTCACATCTCTTGCAAAATTAAACACTTCATTCAATGATCTCAAAAAACAAACATTTGCAAACACCTTTGACATAATATTAATTACGGTTAGATTTTTGCCTTACATATAGAATTACGTTTTTTGCAAAAAGTGTTTTATCAAATTGAAAACAAAGTCAAAGGCTGAGAATTAGTGTATGGTTTTGTAGATTTGGTGTGTGCTTCTGCTGTTTGAGTGTCAGCTTTCAGAAACTGTCTGATGATTTAGCAAATATTTAGTATGTAAGCAGTTGAAAAAAAAAACCTTACTGTAATATAAGAAATACTTTCCTACCTTTGGCCCAAAGTACTGGACTACAAATACGATGTACATTTAGGTTTACAGGACAATACAAGGTTTAGTGACCAATAAATATGAAGGTTTAATTCATTCATTTTTTTTTCTTTACACATAAAAACTTCAAAGTATCAAAAATGATTGCTACTAAACCTAAGCATAGCAATGGAAAGTGCTTTATTAGTTTAATCCAGTCACGGTATGTCTTATTTTATTTCAATCGTTTCTGTTTGTTTCACTTTGTTTCCCTGTGTTTTGTTCCAGTTGCCATTGTTCCTGCAATTAGTTGCCACATTTAGATCCCTTTCATTATTGCTTTACAAGCCATGACAAAACACAATACACAATACTATTATGGATCTAGCATTTGGGCTTTTTAAACAAAAAACGACCATATAGGTCGTTTGTGCAAGCACCTTATTACGACCTATATTTACGTTTTAAAGTTAAGCGCCCTCTAGCAGGCATACAAATAATAACAGTATCGCGTTGCGTCTGTCGTCATGAAATGACGTATAACGTCATAACCAATCAAAACGCACATTTATTTAAATTGCAATGTATGGGCTTTTTACACCGATCTCACAGTATTTCCTACATATTTTACTAGGTGGCTTATTCGTTCGACTGACCACACCTAACCCCTCCCCTAAAGCTAGCCCTAACAGAAATCATACTAAATTATGATTTATTGAGCATATACATGTTCGTGCACGTCCGTTCCCTGGGATCGAACCCATGATAGCATGATTACATATCAAGGTATAACGCAATAATCTACCAACTGAGCTACACGAAACGAAAATCAGAGTGCAAATAAAAGAGTATAAAACATTAATATGAAAACGACGTTTTGCCGATAGTTGTGCAATTGTAGTATATGCTCTGATGGGTCGTATTTCAGGGATTTGGACAAACGACCTGTACGAGCATTTTGGTTGGAGGACAGGTTGCCTCCTCGATCAGGGGAAACACCCTTTTATTTGTGATTTACTTTCTCCGTCGAAATTACATTCACACTGGTGTTTCAGGAAGCCAAAGAAATTAGAATAAAATAATAATAATAATAATAATAAATATAGCTGCAAACAGCAATTACGGGTCCAAGCACTCCAGAAGCAAATTGAGGATCTAAGCATGGCATGGAGCAACAGACCAAATGCACATTCAAAGTTTGGGGCAAATACATAATGCAGTGAACTCATTACATGTATCATACTACATGTATTTCTTAGTAGAAATACAGCCTCAGATGCATTTTGACATCTTTTCATCAAATTTGTTAATGCGCTAAACGAAAACAATTTCAATTATCGTCACAAAATCCATAGATTTTGCCAGCTTGGTCTGAAGATGACCTGAGTCAAATTTGGTGAAAATGAATGGTATAATGGTTCAAAAGTTATTAGCATATACATGAGTGATTGTTTTGGACAGTGGTGGCACTAGAGAGTCTGAGTTAGAGACTTTAAATATGCTATGGTTAATGTCGACCCTCTCCTCTATCAGTGTGCCAAATTTCACAGCTTTCCCACAAGCGGTTCTATGGGCTGCCATAGACTTGTGGCGGAAGAAGAAGATGAATAATAATAATAACCAGAGCCCAAGATGAAGAGGGAGCCAGAGCCTGCCTTGATGACCCTCCCACAGCAGATTCCCACCCTTGTCCCTGTCCTCAAGCCTCTTCCTCCTCTATCGGCCCCATCTAGCTATTCACATACCATCCGGAGTCCTTCCTCTGGTCCCATCCAGCCTCCAACCTGGTCCTTCATAGCTGTCAAGTTCTTTCATCACAGCTGTCTCCATCCCGTTTCCACACTGTCTCATCTTGACCCAAGAAGGCATCCAGACCCCATCGTCCTCGCTGGTACCATCAAGCACCATGGCTCCTCGCTGGCTACATTGAGCTCCTCAGCTTCTCTTTGGGCTTACCAGTCCACAGCTCATTCCAGGTGCTCAGTTCCCTCGGCTCCACCTCTGTCCTCTGAGCCCTGCATTTCACGTCTCCCTCATGGACTCTCATCCAACAGTCTCTGCTGGGATCTCTCATCCCTTCAGCTTCTGGTTTTGCTATGGGCTGTGCTTCAGCCCTCCACCACTTTTGCTTTACAGGGCTCTACTGCACTATTCTGAGCCTCTGGCTTTGCCTCGGTCCCTCAAGCTTGCAGCTCCTCCTTGGTTAACCTGACCTTCTGTGTCACCCTGGGTCTCCAGCTCCTTGATTCTGTCTGGTGCTCCATTTCTCCTAACTCCAGCTCAGTCTGAGGTGGTTCTGACTGTACTGACCACTGAGGCTTCACTCTGGCTCATTCCTCCGTTTGCTCATCCATCACTGGCTTGTCTGTGCTCTTTTATACCAACATCACATCAGTGGACTGTTCCAGCTGGGGGTCCTAGCCTCCGTCCCTCTCCACTCCCCCATTCCTACTCCTCTTTTCCACTGTTCAGGTGTCGAAAGCACCTGCTGGGATTGGGATGCACTATCTCAGTTTTGTTTTACCATGTTTTGCTTTTTTAATTCCAACTACTCATTTGTGGTCACTGTTATCTGTTATGTCTGTTCCTAGTTTCAAGTCAAGTTACCTTATTTATATAGCGCTTTATTAAATACATATTGTCTCAAAGCAGCTTTACAGTATTAAACAGGAAAATAGTTTGTCGCTAATGCCTGAAGATAATAACAAACACTCAGTTTTTCAAAGTCAGTTTATCAATTCAGTTTCGTTATCCCCCGTACAGATTTTGTCCTCAGTTTGTTCAGTTTCTTGTCTTGTTTTAACTAACCATTACATTTGTTTCTCTGTAGATTTTCTTTGTTGTTTTTGGTCTAATATTATTAAAGTGCTGCAGTTAGATCCCTGATATACCATGATCCAAGACATACCAATAATATGGATCTGTTTCTGTTTTTGTAATAAATCACATATTACAATAAATAATGATGTGGAATTTGTTTTTTTGTAAAATAATAACAACAATAATAATAATAATAAACAAACTCATGGCATTTTTCTTTCAAAACATGTGCAGTGTCACATTCCTAAATATTTTGGTTTTGAGTGTGCATAATGTAAATAAATAAATAAAAACCTTATATTAGTTACATAACAGTGTTGAGGACAGAGTGGAAATACATGGATTTGATAAGAGCTGGCATTCCAGAACAAAACTACAGAGTGAAAATAGCATTTAGGGAGAATTGTATTTTAAATTAAAATGACAAACTGGCAGTTTTTTTTCTTCTTTTTTTTAAATGAAATAACATTACAAATAAATCTGTTTTGTCAAATACTGTGACTGAGTTGAGTGGTGTGTTAATTAGTAGTAAATCATATGGCAGTGATGACTGAACACTTTTATTGTTCCTTTGCTCGCAGCCTCTGGCCCTTCACAAGTGAATAAGGACATTATTGAGTCTCTTTGGGCCATTTTTGCTTTTGAGGACAAGTTGTTATTTGAGTTTGTTTTTAATGAGGCAAGTTTTTCCAATTTCATCCCCACAAGTATAGCTGGATCACACACACACACACACACACACACACAGGTGAACTGAACAGCAGAAGTGAGTTAGTGAATCACAGCCCTTTTCCTCCACAGTCGATTATTAAAGCTTATAGTCTGACTTGAATTTCGAGCTGATTCTTTTTGCTTACGTGTTTTTTCCAGCAGTTCTGAAAGGGGAAATATAATCGTTATGTTTACCTCGTCTCATTTGGATAATGTGTCATATAAATGCTAAGCTCAGGGAGTTACGGCAGGATTTCGGCGTCTCTGCTGCATTAATTTTTTATCCATTTCTCACTGTGTTTATGAAGTTCAGAGCGATTTCAAACATGATGCAAATGAACACCAGCAGAATATTAGACTTGAAATTGTCTATTTATTATGTCTCTCTCTCTCTCTCTCTCTCTCTCTCTCTCTCTCTCTCTCTCTCTCTCTCTCGTTATGTTTATTGTGGTTTGGACTCGGTCCAGCAGCCATCTTGGCTCTATAGCGTTAAAGGCAGCTGGTTTAGTTAACGGTCCGCTGGTCAGGTTAAAGTGAAACATATGCTGAGGGAATGCTCCTGTCACATGCTAATTGAAACACAATCAGAGCAGAGATGTGTTTAAGCGGCTCTAGATGAGACTCGTCTCTAAACAGAGCTGAGCGTAACCTGACAGCTATCAGATTATTGCTCTGAAGTAATACATTGACTTCAATAATATAATAATAATAATAATAATAATAATAATAATAATAATAATAATTTTGTTATACAGAACAAAAGTAAAATTGCAATACTAATATTTAGGTATGAAATTATGCTTTTTAAAATGATAAATCATTGAGCTTTAAGTTAGGCTAAAAAACTATTTGAAATATGTGTTATAATGTGAAGCGATTGATTTGATAATTGCTCTAATATTGCATTCTCTCTGATCTCATATCTCCTGTCTGCTCTGCACAAAGTTTGATTTTAGTATTACTATTATTTTTCCAAGTAGTCTATCTGTACCTGTTTGTGTAGCTCACGTGTTTCCTTTTCAAGTTACTTTCAGTGCAGGAATGGTTTCTACGTTTTTTATTCTAGGCTAGCTATATTAGGTATAAATATTAAGTATTTAAATAATCTAACTGAACAAAGATCATTGTTATTTGAACTGGATTGAATTGGATTTCAAGTAAAACTGTTCAGACTTTGCAAAACTTTACAAAATCCATTGAACTGTTAATCATACTGATTTAATGTTAGATCAGAGATTAACATAATTTAATTATAAATATATTCATAAAAAATGCAAAGAACTTTGAACAGCGTCCTCTAGGGGGCGCTATGGGGAACACCTCGTTGTGACCCGTGTCTGAAGCATGCATTGAAAAAACACCAAATTGTTGGCCGGCTACAGCCTCTGACGTCACTCCCGCCGTGACTATAAACAGGCCCCGGGAGAACACGTCATCCTCTTCTTCGTCTTCACTGACTGTTCTGTTTGAAGCGTGTATCTGAAAGAACCGGTAAGAGCGATCTTTCTCTGTGTATCATGGCGACTTCTAGCAAGCGTTTAGACAATGTGTGCATCCATGTCGGTGTTATTTGACACCCGATGACACACGCGATCTTTGCCTCATTTATTTTGGTGAAGAGCACGCACGCGATGTCTTTGAGGAGGCAATCTGTGTGCATTGTGAGCATTTTTTTCAATAAAAAAATCTCCGCTCTCGTTCGTCTCTCTTCCGAAAAAAAAAGGAAAAAAGGCAGCCATCTGCTTCCCACGGTTCAGGACCTGCCACTGCTGGGGCATGGAGGAAAATGAGCTTGTGAGAATACGGGTGGATCTGTCTGAATGGTTTAAAGAGGGACTTTCCTTTTCATGCTCGTAATGGTGGCGGATGAGAGATAGCCTCCGAAGGATGATGTTATATCTTTAACACTATCTGATACTGAGGTTAGTGCTCTGCTGGGTTTTTACCCAGGAAAAGCAGGAGATGTTTGAGGATGGTGAGGAAGCTGAGGCTGAGCCTTCTCAATCCTCCTGCCCTGCGTATGTAGAGCTGTTGGAGGTTACGGATCGCGCCACGGCAAAGTTGGACTTTCCATGAGAGTGTCTCGTGGCTGTCAGAGGCTGTAGCCGGCCAACAAGTTGGTGTTTTTTCAATGTATGCTTCAGACACGGGTCACGACGAGGTTTTCCCCATAGCGCCCCCTAGAGGACGCAGTGTCTCGTTCCCTACTCAGGGAACCATGGTTACATTCGTAACCTGAGACATTAATTCGATTAATAAGTGATTTTTAGAAAAGTTAATCGGTAATCAGTAAGAGTATACAGGGTAATTTCTAGATTGTTCTGCCTGTATGGGTGTTTTATTTATGAAATATGATGAAATAACTATTTAGGTTTGTATGACAGTTTGATAGCAAATCATCCATCACTTAATTTTAGTTGTTTCAGTGAATGGTTGTTGATGAATGCTCAGTAAAGTGTTTGTGTGTGTGTCTGTCAGTGTGTGTGTGTGTGTATGTGTGTGTGTGTTACACGGATCTTGCTTTTGTTTGATGTATCCCGTGTGAAAATCCGGACGCATGCTGGCGTTCTCTGCAGGTGTTTGTTTGGAGGTCACAGGTAAAATAATTCAGAAGCAGCTTCACATGAAGGTGAGAATGAGAAATGAGGATTTTCTTCCGTTCTTTAGACTGTGTTTTTTTTAAGGGATAATCTGATTATGGATTCTTTGTTCTTGAGCTCCAGTGTCTCTGCGGATCCTTCAAACATGAGTGACATGAAGAGAAATCTCACATTTATTTCCACGAGCACCTGAATGAATACAGATTAGCCTCTCTTTCACACACAGAATCTGAGCATTAACTTTTTACTGGCTATATATTTTTGCCATAATAGTTTGAGCTAACAGTAATGACCCTTAAAGACGGCTGAACTCCACGTGAGTGTGTGTGTGATGGATTCTCTCTCAGGATGTCGTTATGATGAAGTTGCTCTCTGACCTTACATAATGAGTCTGGAGTGACCTATTAAATATCATTTCACACAAACACATCGACTCGCTCTCATTGTACTTCAGTCTTGTTTCCTCCTGCTGTCGTTCTGTAGAAATGAATGGTGGCATCTCAAAATGAGATATAAATGGAGCTCAAAATTAATAGTTAGCAGAATGAAAGTCCCCCAGAGATTCTGACAAATATTAATGTAACTTGAGCAAACGCAAAGATAACTGAGGTTCTGTAGGTTCAGGAGGGTTTGTGTTCTTGCTCACAATATTCCCTTTACTTGATCATTATTTACTTGCTCATTGACTGACATTTTTTCTCCCTCCCTTCTCTCTTTATTTGCTTGCAGAGGTGACCAAGAGTTTTCAGAAAGGTAAGACATGCTTTCTCTGACATTCGTTCTGATTCGTGAATGACATCAGTGTTAAACACTATATGCAGTCGAGTTCTAGAAGAAGTCACACTTATCAGTGGCAATTTTTTCCCTCTTTTTTTTTCTCTCTCTTTTGGTGTTATTTCTACATTGTAGCCTCTCAACAGAGACTATATCTTTAAAGATGTGGACTGTTTCATACACCTGTTAATGTTCAGGTCAACAATGACCTGTATAGACTTCAGTGTAACTTCAGAAATTGACAGCGTTTTCCTATTGATTTTGTGTATGAAAACTGATATATGCACATTTAGAATAATAGAAATGCAGTACCATGACCTGGCACTATACCCAGGTAAAATTCTTCCACATATATCAGTTTGTTTATATTTATAACTAACCCTAACCCTATATTTTAGCAAAAACCCTTCTTTTTAGGACTTAGAAGTCCCTGAAAACTTCCCATCATTACTGAAAACCAAAGTGTTTGGGTGTGTGTGTGTGTGTGTGTGTATGTGTGTTTATCCTATGTAAATAATAAATTGCAAGTTACATTTTCCCAATAAAATATGGGCTGGAAAATACAGGTTATTAATTAAAAGAATGATTTCTCATGGGAGTGTGTGGATATTTGGGCACACTGAATAAATAATATTTGATGCGTCAGAGATGGATGCAGCCTCTTACATTACAAACAAAAGCACTTCTGCTCTGTGCAATACTTACATGTGCCTTCAGTAAGAGCTTTTTCACCTGTCCGTGTGAACACTCGCTCTGTGTGCTGCCATCATGCCTGGATGAACAGGAAGTCTGGAGTGACTGTGGGGTCATGGGATGGATCGGGCCGGAGATATTCCCCACCTCTAGAGCCCCCTTGTGTTCCAGTTGCTCGGCTATCCACAAAAAAATAAATCTGCAAACTTACTCCAACCACCATTACAGATCCGGACCAGTGACCTATTTACAGCTCAACACCTGCTGGAAACAAAATGGTGTCGAAGTTTCCAGAGAGCGCAGAGGGGAATCTGTGTGTGAGTGTGTGTATGTGTGTGTGTTTGTTTGGAAACCAAGCCCGGAAACACACTGGAGTGACAGAGAGAGAACCAGGAGAGATAAGACAATAGAAGCAGAATGAGAGGAGAGGAGAGGAGAGGAGATGAGAGGAGAGTGAAACCCTTGGATGAAGTGAATAATAGGGGCCCAGGAGAGAAGAACAGATGGACATTTAGAGAAAGGGAGAGAGAAGAGAAAGAACAAGAGGGAAGATTGTCAGACATTATGCCAAGTCTCTGTAGGGGACATACACATACTCAATGCTCATTAAAGCTGCAGGATTCTGAAGTTTGCTGGGAATTTCAGAAGGTTAAAAAATGACATCATATTATGTATTGTTTTTGTCAGATTTTAAGTATACTGGACTAGATCAAGATAGATGAGCAGCACTATCAACTCACGAAGACAAAAGGATTGGGAAATGACCATATTTTGCAGTTTGTCTGTGTTAGGTGGCTCACTTTCCTTTTGCACAGGTAATTCTATTTTGAAATCAGACCCGAGGTGTTTAAATATCAGATTTGATTCTTTTCTGTTCTTGATTATATTCTATTATGAGATCTAGCTCGAGACAATTCTGTTCTGAGATCAGACCTGAGATTATTCTAATGTGAAATCAGACTTGACCTAATTCTGCTGAGATCAGATCTGAGGTTATTCTGTTCTGAAATCAGACCTGAAATGCTTCTGTCCTGAGATCAGACCTCAAGGTGATATGATTATGTACTGAAATCAGACCCAGTATGATTATGTTATGAGATCAGACCTGAGATGCTATAAAATCAGTGGTTATTATTTTCTGAGATCAGAGCAGGGCTGATGAAATATTGGACTGAGCTGATTCTATTATATTGATTCCAAGGTGATATTAGGTCAGACCTGAGCTGATTCAGTTGAGATCAGACCTGAGATAAATCTGTTCTGAGATCAGACCTGAGATGAATCTATTCTAAGATCAGACCTGAGACTAATCTATTCTGAGATCAGACCTAAGATTATTGTGTTCTGAGATCAGACCTGAGATGATTCTGTTCTGAGATCAGACCTAAGATTATTGTGTTCTGAGATCAGACCTGAGATGATTCTATTGTGAGATCAGACCCAAACAGATTTTGTTCTGAGATCAGACCTAAGATTATTGTGTTCTGAGATCAAACCCAAACAGATTCTGTTCTGAGATCAGACCTAAGATTATTGTGTTCTGAGATCAAACCCAAACAGATTCTGTTCTGAGATCAGACCTAAGAGTATTGTGTTTAGATTATTTAGATTATTCTATTGTGAGATCAGAAACAAAATTATTATATTCTGAGATTAGACCAGAGGTGTTATAAGATCAGACCTGAGATGATTCTGTTCTGAGATCAGACCCAGAATTATTATATTCTGAGATAAGACCTGAGGTGTTATAAGATCAGACTTGAGGTGATTATATTGTGAGATCAGAAACAGATTTTGTTCTGAGATCAGACCTGAGGTGATTCTGTTCTGAGATCACACCCAAAATTATTATATTCTGAGATAAGACCTGAAGTGTTATAAGATCATACCTGAGATGATTCTATTGTGAGATCAGAAACAAACAGATTTTGTTCTGAGATCAGACCTGTGGTGATTCTGTTCTGTTCTAAGGTCAGACTAGGGTTGATTTTGTTCTAATATTGGACTGAATTGATTCTTTTCTGAGATCAGACCAAAGGCGATATGAGATCATACCAGAGCTGATTCTTTTAAGATCAGACCTGATGTTATTCTGTTCTGAAATCAGACCCAAGCTGATTCTGTTCTGTTATGAGACCTGAGCTGATTTCAGATTAGACCCAACCTGATTGCCTGCAGGAAATGAACCCTTGATGCTGGTGTTGCTAGCACCATGCTCTACAGTTTGAGCTCCAGGAAACAGATAGCTCTGCTGTGATTTAATATCTGAGGTGGTTTCTCTTCAGCCCTGAGGTCTTTCTGACAGTTTGTCTCCAGCAGGTGGATTGTGTGAGTTATCATCACATTATTGGGGTATAAATTTGTTTCAAAACTAGAATCTCTGAAATATCTGTTTGTTCAGATTGATGGAGACACAAAGGAGACATTTCACAGGACTTGATTGGACACTTAAAATAGAACAGAATTTGTATATTTCAACCTGCTTGTTGTGAAATTATCCTGCAGTTCAGTTTTCACAAAAACAATAGAGAGATAGATGGAGATAAATAGAGAGAGCGAGGTGGGGTGGGGCTGGGTGGAGAAGAGGGAGAAGAGGGAGGGAGGGTTTGGTCTCCAGGGTCTAGGCCTCTTCCTTTTGTCTCTATTTTTAGAAGCTGTAGAAACTTGTGGAAATGTGAACTGAAGCTGTTTTCTGTAACCTGCTCTCTGCACAGCTCCTGCACTCAGCTGTTATGATGGAACAAATGAATTTCTCCTCATTTTTATCTCTGGTAATTAATAAACCCTGGTCAGACCGATTCGAGGAAACACAAGGATGTAAACATTTAATTACATAATCACAAATGCTAATAATGGAGTTTATAGTCCAATGTTTTACACCCAGGTCAGCATGTTTGTAAGCTGCTGAAATTATATGTAGTTCATTTACTATTTTTTTTTGTTTTGACATTAAAAAAATGAAAAATTATCATTAACTTGATATGTTTTCATCTATTAATGATTTATTGAGGGCATACATTACATTATATGTTAATTGTTTGTGACAATCCACTTATGAACCCAGCAACACTGTGAGAAAAACACTGCACTGAAAACCACTGGAGGTCTGTGCTAATCCACACTATTCAGTCTGCTGTACATACCCTCGGTGTGCTGAGTTTTACATTTGAGAAACACTAATGTGCTCTAGATTGCATTACTGCTCCAATTTTAGCTCTACTAGCATGCCTTGGAAAAACAATAGATAACATTACTAATGCTGACATATGAGAAAATGTTACACTGGTTCATCTTCGGACATGCATGATGCTGTTCTGTGTTGATACACTGTGCTAATGTGTGTTAAGCTGCTCTGAGGTCTGTGATGTAGCATTTTAATTACATTTCACTCACTTTATGATGCTTCAGAGTCCCCTGTCTCTCTGAGGAGAGAGGAGAAAAGCACCACCTGTGGCTGCTGAATGAATTTCAGCCTTAATGTAATTGCTAATGTTCATTCTCTATAGCAGTAGTTTTCAATCCTGTCCTGGAGGCAGCCCTGTCCTGCACATTTTGCATGTCTCCCTCATCTAACACATCTGATTCAAATCTTCAGCTCATTAGTAGAGACTGTAACACCTGGGCTGCATCCGAAAACAATGACTTTGCAGGCACCGTTTTTGCAGTAGGCACCTCATGAAGCAGGCTTCTGAAGCAGAGTAATGGTTTAATGATCTTCAGCAAAAGAGAGCTTTGGTGATAACTAAGTGTATATTTAATTACTGCAATATTAATTTCTTGCTAGAAATGACATCAAGAGTGGAAAACGTTGATCAAAAATTTACTTTTACACACAAACTGACCACCGACCACAACTTTCAGATGCCATCTTTATTTTTTGGCTTAACTGTCACAGAATGTATCGCACAGGATTGTGGGATATTTAAGGCAGCGAAGGATACATCTATGCTGCCTTCAAAAACCGTCCAGATGAAGTCATCTCAGGAGACAGTACCTGAAGCTAACATTGAATTTGGACGTGCCTTGATGCCTTCCTACCTTGGAATGTGTCCTCCGAAGGCAGCATTGTTCAGTTTTCGGATGCAGCCCTGGTTTGAGTGTGTCTATTAAAAAAGACATACAAAATGTGCAGGGCAGGGGTGCCTCCAGGACAGGTATGAAAATCTAACATTTAGATTCACCCCTAATTAAACACACCTGATCCAACTTATCAAGTCCTTCAGGCTTGGAAAAACAAACTACATGGTATGTGTGCTGGAGCAGGGTTGGAACAAAACTCTGCAGGACTCTGGCCCTCCAGGAATTGAGTTTGACACCCCTGCTCTAGATAGATAGATAGATAGATAGATAGATAGATAGATAGATAGATAGATAGATAGATAGATAGATAGATAGATAGACAGATGACATGATTTGTTATTAAATCCTCAGTAAATGCATGCATATCTTTCTCTAATTGTCATCCTTTCAAAAAGCCTTGAGTAATATAATCCTATTTCGCTCTGCACACAGCAAAAATCAGAGTGTTCAATGTACTCTATAGGAGTTCACTGAACACTGGTTTCAGTGTATATATAGGTCCAAGAGTTCGGTGTTCAGTGAACACTGTAAAAAGTCTAAAATATATACTCTCAAAATAGAGTTAAACTTGAACACCTGGAGAGTTGAAATGAACTCTTATAACTAGCACTTTTTGACACTGTTTCAGTGCTTTTGAACACCTGCAGTGTAAACCTAGAACCTTTGCAGAGCTCATTATTTAACACTTTAAGAGTACAACTGTACTCTAAAGCTGGTACTTTTTTATTTACATTGTTTCAATAGTTTCCTACACCTGTAGTGTAAACCTAGAACCATCAGTGAATGAAAAATACTCCAAGTCAGTGCTTATATGTCTGTTTTATTTAACAGTTCATGGATGTACAAAAACCACAAACTCATACAAACACATGTACAGGAACAACATATTGATAATCCCTATCAAAACCAGTAGTAGTTTGCAGATCAAACGGCTTAAAGAAGTGCAATTTATCAACTTTAAGCATGGAAACATTATGATCATTTCCCTGTGTCACATGAAAGGAATGAAAATGCTCTGCAAAACAAAGTGTCTGAAAGTCCTCTGTTACAAGAAAATATTCTCGATTAAATGCAATGATGTCTTTTATCTGACTAAATACAGGCAAATCGTCCTCTTTGTCCGTGCAAACTAAAAGGCCTGGACGATACTCAGTTCCAAAACAAGTGATCCAAGAAGTCAGATCAACTTCACAGACTAAGTCAACCTGCAGTTCTTCTGCAATCATCTCACCATTTGGCAATTCAATGAGCTGAACAGTTTTTACTGGCCCACAGTCAATACTTTTAAATGGCATTGATTCCCAATGGTATGCAATAGCCATCTGATGTTTTTGGGCCAATGACTTTGTTATATTTTTGAAATTTTTGATTGTGTTTTTGAAAAACCTATGTTTGGCTTCGAATCTCATTGACCAAACATGTAGAATTGGACCTATTTTTCGAATTACTCTGGGGTAATGAATCATGAAGTGATGTTTAGGGATCATTCTGCGATGTGGGTAAAGCTCTTTGAAAAGTTGGTGATGGTCAACAATGAGATGCTTCAGACATACTGTCATTCCATCAGTAACAACTGGAGAAAATATAATGTTCATAATTTGCAACAGAAGCAACAAGAGTCTATAGTGGGCATTTCCTTCTCGTAAAACATCTCCAAATATCAAGGGCATATTCCGGATTAGGCATAAAGTTTGAATGGCATTGAGACCAATTCCGTTTCCATTCTGCTCCAAGTTTATTCTGGTTGGACGATTTTTTCGCTCAACAAAGCCATAATTGTATGAGTATATTCGGTTACAAACATCTGTCTTGGATATGATTTTGTTGTCTGAGAGGTAAGCAAACAGCAACTTCAGCTCAAAT
Organism: Carassius carassius; assembly: GCF_963082965.1. Lineage (NCBI taxonomy): Eukaryota > Metazoa > Chordata > Actinopteri > Cypriniformes > Cyprinidae > Carassius > Carassius carassius. Next base: position 45,226,436 of record NC_081757.1, on the reverse strand, counting down.
TGCCCCACTCCTTCCAATATGTCATGCATAATGTCTACAGCATAATTTTCAGAAACATGAAAGTACTGTAGATCATTGAATAAACATTGTCGCTTAACTCCAAATGTGGATGGCAGTGTAGGATCTACCATGAGGTCATTGCAATGCTGATCATGCAGTGCTTTATTACGCAATGTTATTCTTGGATCATCATCCCTGAAAACCGTTTGTGAGGTCTGTTTGTCCACTAGACAAAAACGACAGAAATTGTTTGCACTGAATGATTCAACATACCCGAGTAATGAGTGCAATCCCAAATTGTCTCCAGTTACTTGTGCAATTGTTCCGTAAACTGGTTCATCAGAGAAAGGAACTTTAATTCCTGTACACTCAAGGATTTTCAGATCACGTACGAGGGGCTGTAAGATTAAATCAAATCCATACTTCTTCACATCCTCAGTATGAAAAAGGGCTAAAAGATGAATATTCATAAGAGCAGAGTTAATCTTTGGAGATAGGTTTCGTAAAACAAAGTATATACTTCCAACCTTATGGATACCATGCTTGGATCCGAGAGGATTAGCCATTTCAAAATCATCGTAGAATATCTGTATTTGGAGAGAGTTTGGTTTTTCAGAGAAGAGGGGGTGGTCTCTAAAATAGTTACCATCACAGAAGTCTTTGTAAAACCCAGTTTTCTCACAAGGCTGCACAAAATGATCACAGATCTATTGGTTGGTGAATATGAACTTCAAAGTTTGCAATAGAGGAATATAAACAAATTTGACTGTTATGGGAACTTGATCATATGTGCCAGTAGTTCGATTCCTTCTAGCGTCATACCTCACTCCTAGGGCTACATCTACAGGTTCTACAATACCCCCTTTTCTCATTGAAATGTTTTTTCCTTTTTGCCTCAGTGTTTAGTTTGCTAAATGGATTTTCAAGGTTGTCAAAATAATCGTCAAACTTTGTTCTGATCTCCTCATCATTAGAGAGTAATTTTACAACATCATCTTTAACATTTGAATGTAATTCCTCTACAAGTTCCTCCATATTTTCAACAACAGTCGTTATGACATTAGTAGCCACACCACAGCTTTGGAGATTTGCAATAAGGGATGCACACATTTCTTGGGTATGTTGCCTGGTCTCATTACAGCTTTGAGAATTCTCTGGTTGCTCTGGAATTAAATTAACATCATCAGCTACGTCAACTATGATGGGTTCGTTCTCAACTATGACGGGATTGTTCTCAACTATGACAGGTTCGTTCTCAAATTGATCTAGATTTTTAGCGCGATGTTTGTTATGGAGATGTTTTCTAAAGCCTGAAAAAGTCCAAAATCTCTGGTGGCATCCAGCCTGGTCACACATTAACTGAAACTTCTTACCAGGATAAAAGGCATGGAAAACTTTGAGATGACGGATCAACATTTGAACGGTAACAAAACTAGACTTGCAAACAAAGCATCTGAACATCATAACTTTTTAGTTGAGGAGCTTAGCTCTTAGGTCCTTGACTCTGGGAGTTTCGTGAGAATGACCAACATCAATGTTGTAGATGGTGGTCTGCACAAATGTGTACATGCCATTTAAGGCCTGGTCATAGGAGATGCCGAAAACATAATGTGCTTTGAAAAGTTCATCAAAGGCTGACAGGGAAGACTTGCCCTTGCAGGGAAGGAGATCACCATCCAATGCAATGTAGAACTCGTAGATGTGCTTTCTTGTCGTCCCAACTGCCAGGATGTAGGGCTGCCTCCGCTGGTTTGGACCAGAGTGCTCCTGAAGGCTGCGACATGACTGTAAGATAACAAAAACTGAAATGAATCTACACTGAACATCACATTTTGATGGATAAGTCACACTCTGATAGAAACCTGTCTGTGACTTCCTAAAGTCACACTCTGATAGCACGAGCACAAGACTGCAGTCAAAAGAGGTGAACCCCACTCTCTATTTGCTATACTTCAAGGAGGCAAAACATAATTACCAGACTTAAAATTATGTGGCGGTGGCATTGAAAAGAAACAAATTAATAATCTGGGGGGTTACACAATTGCCTTTTGACAATGGCTATTGCCATTGGAGATTAGGACACACTGACCTTATGAAATTTGACTACATGGTCCACAGCTTCCCGGGTACTGATCTTTACAGCTCCCTTCTTTCCACTTGGAGGTGGTGGCAGTAGGTAGACCAGCAGTAGCAGTGAGGCCATGTCACTATCCCAACCTGAGAAGACAGAAGCACCTGCTTTAAGCATGATATACACCTGACCAAAACCTTTGATACTACATCAATATTAAAACTCAAAACTCTTTTCAATAACTATACTAGTTATGCAACTAACAATTTTTTTGATAATCTAATAACCTGTCAATTATTAATCAATTGGTTGGATTAAAAGGCCAATTTATCGAGGAAATTTTATTCTGCACAATGATCTCCTTCAAACATTGTGTCAATTGAAGCCTATGAAAACGATAGTAAATTAATTAGGGCTGTATCAGAATATTCGAATATTCGTTCGGTGGGTTGGTATTCGATTTTCAAGTTTGACATTCGAACATTTGTTTTAATTTTTATTTTTTTTCACAACCTGGCATCCCCCTAGAAACGGTTCCCATTCGCGCTTGAATGGGGCTGTCATGCGTTTTCTCAGATCGGATATAGCTCTCTCTGATTTATCAATATGAACAATGAACACATAAATGTGTTTTTGAAAAACGGATATGAATCCGAACTTCAAATCCCGCGCTATAGGCAGATGTAATGGAGTGCACGTCACCAGCAACAGATGCATGCATTTTACTGATCGTCAGCTAAAATTTCAAAAGTCAAAGACCGCAATAAGAGAGCGGCAACAGCCCTGGTAAGATCATTTTGGTTCTTTACTTTTAATGAAGTTGATTGTGTGTTAAAGCATCTGCGACCCACTTTCACTTTGATTTACGATAGTTTGCACATTGGCTTGATGAATAGATGCTGATCTGCGGTGACGCGTGCTGTAAGCGTCGTCATACCTGGCTATAACATGATATAGCCTAAAACACGCTCTCACACGGTTATTTTTTTAGCATTTTTGGGCGAAATACAATACTCTTATTTTAGAGCGCAGAACAGCGGAGTTTGTATGGGCAGAAGTGCATGCCTGAGCTTGTAGGCTATAAGCTGCGTTGCTTTGACATTGTGGAAATAGAAAACAATATATTAGCCTACCCTTTACTGTGTCAGTACTTACTGTGCTGCTGATTTCTGATTTGAGAGTTATTTGTTACTCAGAAAAATATTAGGCTGTGTTTTGTATCACTAGTGCAGTGTCCGTTCTCGGAGCATATAAGCCCTGCGCGTGAGGCGCGCGCGCTTCCCGCTCGCGCTGTTCTGTATTAAAAGTTTATTAATTCCGAACGTGTCACGTCTCGCGTGTCTATATTGCACCAAATGTGACACTACACTCGTGAAGTCGATTGGATGAACGGTTCTAAATGCAAGATAAATAATCTAAATGCAAACAGACAGACGCATAGAGATTCCTGCCTTTATTAGAGAGAAAAATATGTTCAGCCCCCTCCTTCCGAAGCTTCGAATATTCGATGTTAATTCCTATCGAAGCTTCGAAGCTCAAAAAATGGTATTCGGACCAGCCCTAAAATTAATCTACGTGGGCTTCAGTCAAGGGTTATAGAGCTTCCATTCCGACCGCCGTTTGATTGATGTACTGACTTGCGCTCATTCAGTGAAGTTTACGAAGACTCAATTACTGACAGGACTTTGTGTAAAATGCTGAGGAAAACACATCTTGAAACACATTAAACATCACACACATTTGTCACAGCATCTGACAAGACAGGCCACATTAATACAATTACAAGTCAGTTTGAAGAACTTAATATAAAACATTCTCATGTTTTGTATTGTGCAATTTTCTCGCAGCAGCTAACTTTGCGACCTCTGCTCTGTTTTTCAGATGCGTTTTATGCATAGAAATGCGTTTTACACCATTGTGAAGTGACAATGAATTGATAATGAAATTCTTTCTTGATTATTTTTGATTATCGATTAGTTGTTGCAGCCCTAAAAAATATATTATTTGTCTACACAACTATTTGTCATGGTAAATAAATTAAGTCGACATTTGAAAGATACACACCAGATCCAGTTAAATTATTTACCTGGGACCTCGTCATCCTCATCAGTGTTCTCCTCTGCAGACTGGATGAGATGGTCAAGCAGGGGTGTCTTGCTGATGTCCTTGGCTTGCTCTATTACTTTGGCCTTCAGGAAATCCCATTTCTCAAGGAGTTTTGATGACGTCTCAGCTCCAAACAACAGGTCAAAGTCTTGCGCCACCTAAAGGGGAGGAAGCAAGCATATGTGTATTTGATGATGGTGGTAGTGGTAAGTGACCGTTTTCATCTTTGAACAGCTGTTCTTGACATTTGCAAAAACATAATAAATGTGCTTACAAAAAAAAAAAAAAAAACTTACCAGGCCTTTTGTGTCAAGAAACCTTGGGAACACAGTAAGCACTGTGCTGCACTGCTCAGGATCATGGATCAACTTTTGCCTGTGCTGGAAGGTTTCTCTCATTTTCATGAAGATCTGTTCGTTGTCTGTGCTGTGTTTCAGTAGAGATATGGCCTCACGACACTGGTCTCCCTCCAACTGCTGCACTTTAGTCACTTCTCTCTCTAAGTTTGGTCCGCTGCTGCCTGTAGTTTGAGAGCTCCTTCTCCTACTCCCATTGGTACCGCCATTGCTGAGTTCTCGCTGTGTGTTTTTAATCTTCCAGGCAATGTAGCCCTCATTGCTGTCTATGTCAAAAAAGTGTTCCTAAAGACAGTATCAACAAAGATGGAAATGTATAAAAAAAATTGTTTCAGCATGAATCAATAGAGATCTTTATAAAAGAAGTGTTAGACTTCTAAAATGCACCAGAACATTATTCATTTGTTTATTAAGATTAACCTTACTTTTAAATATGTACTCACATAGCCTTTTTTGGAGTAGGGATCTTTTAGAGAGGGGAACAGTGTTACTATCCCCAATGCATACTGTGCTCTTTTATCCATAGGGGGAGCACGTCTGTGGAATAAATGTTGTGTATTAAAACCAACACACCGGAAAACCTATGATCTGCGCAAGGCCACAGCTCATTGGCCACGGTTGTTATTTAATGATAATCACCTATTTGATTACAACTACCAAATCTGCAATTGAATACTATGAATATACACTTTACAAAATCATGCACCATAAAGTATTTTACTTACCCATACTTTTCAAACATTTCAGCAACAACAATGCTGACAAGATCACGGCGTGCTCGGTCCTTCATCTCTCCTGTCATTGCATATTTTGCAAGGATTTTCTCCCCTCCAGGCTTTTGTTCCAGAATTCTTTTGACAAGCTGGACAACAGGGGAAAATGTTATGGTAACAGTAACAGGTAAATGTAATGTTTACAACATAAAGAGAAATGTTCTGAAGAAACATCACCTCTTTGGCTTGTGAAGAACTGTCATCAGTATGTAGACTTTTTGGGGACATCACAAAGGCGTCATCAATGCGCTGTCTTTTTGGGGACATCAGAGAAGCATCACTGTCCGATGAGGGTGATGATAGTGACAAGGTGTCTGTGCACGAGGACTGGATGGGAGAGTCTGAAAAGGGCAAAAAGATTATTTTTTTTTTTTTATATATTTCAGTCAATGTTTCCACAGGTTTAAGTGAGTAGAGGTTCAAAAAAGGCATGGTGAGACTGCTTCCAGGAATTACATGAGTTTTGGTAGTTAATGTGGCCAGACTTTAAGCAGTTTAGGCCATGATACATTAACTACTAGATGGCAAAACTGACTGTTTTTTGAGAAGTGCTCGGGTCAACAGCCTTACCGGCTAATCTATTTTTATCTCAAATGTAGTTTTTCACATCCTTATGTGAACACTGACAGATAAGAGATAAGGTTGGAAATATGCAAAGTAGTCCTTTAACAGAGAAAGACCAAATCGGACATTGGTGAGAAGATACTGTTTGGGTTTTGTGATAGCAAATAAATTACAATGTTAACACATTGGTATTGTTGCCCTGCAATGTACATTGTAATTGTACAACCATTTACCAGAAACTGAAAGAACATTAACAATGGTCCACAGGATGTCTGCTTTTTCCTCCAAGATGTCGCTGAAGACCTCTTCATCAACCTCTGTTCCACTGTCATCCAGCACATACATGTTTGTCTCAGGGGGTATGCTGAACTTCTCTTTAGCTTTGAATACAGAAAAAAACATAAGTTGTTGTGTTAGGGTTAGAAAGTGGGAGAACAATAATGTTTTTAGCACAATTTCTATTTTAATGGGCAAGGCTACGGTAGACTAGCATGGTGCTAAGAATAACATTTCATATAAACGTACATCTAAACCAGTGGTTGCGCAAGACTTTCACATTGTCCTTTATTTTGATGGATATGGTCGTTAAAATTGCACCATAATCTATTACTCTATTTTAATTTTCATTAAATTTTCGTTTTAATTCACATTTTCATTTTTAATCATGAACTTACAGGATATAGGAGCATATAGGCTAGATTATGCATTTTTTAATATATAAAGAGTCACTTTTCATAGTCAGGGTTTGTACAGATTTTGAAGTTTAAATTAAGCACTTTTCAAGCATTTTTAAGGTCCCTAAATCCATTTTTCAAGCAGCAACAAAATGAAAGAATATAAATAGTATAAACCGCGCCCCTTTAGAAAACTACAAGCTAAAATATTAGAATCTTCAATATAAATACAACTTATATTAAATCACTCTTTGGATACTTTTTAAAAATGTGGTTATATGTTTGTATATTTGTTGTCAACTGTAGGTTAGGATGAGTTTTTTTGTAGATGGTTGGAATAATAATAATGATCATGAGTATATAATACATGAATCTTCCTTAAATACCTTAAAATATTATTTTAATAAATGAGCATTGTTTTAAAAAGGACACATGAAAAAGAGTGTTTAAGTGTTATCAATAGACTAACTGAATCTAAACATATTCAGCCAACACTGATTTGTTTTATTTATTCTTGACAGTGACAGCTCTATTCTGTATTTACACAGTAAGACATGATGCACAGATCTAAATGGTCATATCAGATTTTTTTGTCACGTCCGTTGCTATGGTTACTACTATCACGGAACGATTATTTACAGAACTCACTCTGGTAAAAGCGGTTGTCACTCCGTAAGTTTAGTCATCTAAGCATCATAAAAAAAAAAACTTTCGATTGGCTACAATGCTGCAGACGTTAAAATTTAAACTTTTGCTTTTGTGAATAGAAACCAGAGTGCTCACACAAACGTGCACGACGGAAATAACATCCCCCTCCCCTCCCTACATTACAGTTATATAATGATTCGATATGAATTAATTTAATAATATTTTTAAAGAATTACAGTCAAATTAATTTGTCTCCGATTACCTTTGGCATGGCTGGTGAAGGCTTATTCTCCCATAGCTCTCACAGTGTGTGCCTTTCAGTCTGTTGATCGTCGACGCAATCAGTTTTTATTTATCATCTTCTAGGCAGTTATCGACAAAATTACAGCAAGCGACATTTCTTAATGTAGATGTTTGCGCACCAGGCGAATACACGAGGCGCCAAATAGCTGCTGACTGTTAGCTGCTAACTTACATGGAATTACACGAGACCTGAGTCGTAACAGAGGCTGCCTCGCATTAAAAAAAAAAAACCATTGTCAGCCGGTTTTATTTATATTTTAGTTACATCTGCCGTCCTGAAGAAATAAATTAAAATCAAGCATTTTCCAAACTTTCGAGACTTTGTAGGAACCCTGATTCAACCTTCAGATGTTTTCGTCACTGCTAAAAAAATTAACGTAAAGCTAGTCAATGAGGAAAATATTCGGTTAACACGACCTCTGATCTAAACTTCAATTATAAAGAGAACGAAGAGAAGAATGCTTAAGAACGTAACTTACCCTCCCTGAGAAATGCTGGATATGATGCTCCATTGAGTTTGATGTACTTCTTCTTTCCTTGGTACTGTACTTTGAAAAGCATTGCTGTAGTTTTCCTCACATATTACTACAACATAAAAATACAATTGGTTTATTGAACACACACAATACCAAATGTAGTGCAAATAAAGTCAGACTCAATCATTTGACGGGAATCTGTAACGTTAGCTTTCCAGGCTAACGTTAGCTAGTTAATTTAGCCTTCATAAGGCGCGAGATAGGGAGCGGCAGCTAACGTTAACAAATGATTGCTGCATTTCCATTTTGAAATTTCATTTAATGGTCAACGATCAACGTTAACGTTACCACTAAAAACAGTTTTACCAGATTTAACATTCACAATCACTTTAGCTACCATTGATATACTAAGTTAGCTAGTTAAACTAAATTACTAAACGTCACACCTTTTCTAACGTTACTTCTACATTAGCGTTTTTAGTGTTTTAGTTATGAGAATTAAAACAAGAAGACAAACAGGAATATTCAGCATGATTCACTTGCTGGTTTCTTACCTACGGTCCTGCAGAATCAAAATGTCGACGACGTCTTTGGATGTCAGTTGGAAACTGGTGTCCACGAGGCTGCATCTTGATTCAACCAATGACAGCGTAGTCGATCTGATGATGTATCGAAACCTAAACTCATATGCGGACGGGACAGCAACAGATTGACTCTCAAAGACTTCATCATCCACTATTTACACTACAACAGCTCCACATCAACACTGAACCAACACACTAACACTTGAGAGAGTTTATGTTGAAACCTGACAAGTGTACTTTAAGCCCAGTTTACTCCAAAGTGTATAAATTATACTCTGGTCATCAAAACTCTGGGATTTTAACACTCTGACATTTGCTGTGCATGTGAGACTGCTGATTTATTTATTTATTTATTTATATTCTGATTTTCTATTGAATGTCATTTATTGAGTGTGGCTTTAATGATCCAAAGCTCTGGGCAGCTTTTAAAAGATCTGAAAAGAAATGCCATCTCTGGCTGTTTGCCACCGGTAATTGGAAACTCTGCACTGAAGTTTATGTGTGTGAGAGAGAGAGAGGGAGAGAGAGAGAGAGAGAGAGAAAGATATATATATATATATATGTATATATATATAGAGAGAGAGAGAGAGAGAGACAGAGATAGAGAGAGAGAGACGGAGAGAGAGAGAGAGAGAGAGAGAGAGAGAGAGAAAAAAAATATATATATATATATATATATATATATATATATATATATATAGAGAGAGAGAGAGAGAGAGAGAGAGAGAGAGAGAGAGAGAGAGAGAGAGACAGAGATAGAGAGAGAGAGACGGAGAGAGAGAGATAGAGAATGTGCTGGTATATGACTTAAATGTGTGTTGGGTGACTGTTATGTAGCTTCATATGGCTAATCTGGGTGTGAGATTGAATTAAAGGATTGTATGGAGCAGCTGTGAACAATGAAAATAATTATTCCAAAGATCTTTGAGAGGGGGGGTATATATATCATTATTTCCTCTCCCTTGTCTCATATATATATGTGTGTATATATGAAGGCGAGTAAATGATGACCAAGTTGTTGTTTTTTGGCTGAACTGTCCCTTTAATTAAAGAGCTGTTTCTCGATTCGGTCAGTGAACCGGGGAAGGTCATTTGTGTGCAGCGACAATTTTTGACAGTACTCGTCTACTCTAGCAATTGAAAAAGACTTAAAAAAAGAATTGAATAAAATCAGAGTGTAGATGTGTGTTGATCGTACAAGAAGCAGAAAGAAGCTGCTGTTTCTGACAGATTCAGTTCTCAGCTGAGTTCACATATTGTGTGTCATGTGCTTTTAAAAGAAAGGGTTCTAATTCCAGCCTCCTGAAGAGACGTTTAAATGAAGTCCTGCAGTGATCGTTCATTATTCGTGCTGCTGTTTAAAGTGCAGAAGGTGCGAACCATGATAACACTGCTGTAAATCTGCTGAGCAGGATAACACACATACACAGAGTTCTTTCCTGATGGAAAATGCACAGACCTGCTCATATCAATACTTCAGTTCCTGGTGAAAGAGATTTTATTAGAAAGAGAGAAAAGTAAAAGAGGAGATCGAGAAGAGAGTAACAGTGACTGACGACGACAGCCTGTTCTGCAAACAACTCAGTAAATTGAGCAGTTATTGTCACAGCAGAAACCACACACTCCTCTGTAGTCACTGTGTCAAACACCATACACGTAAAGATCTGAACTCACACAGCCGATCACTGAACAGATCTCATCAGATCATCTGTCTGAAACTGTGTGTTTTATAAACACATTCACCAATGTTTAAAACAAGTCTCTTCTGCTGACCAAGACTGCAAGTATGAAATGTGAAATATTTGTTTGTGAGAACCGTGAAACATTTTATTATTCATTATTTACAGATAAATAGAAAGTTCAAAAGGATGGAATTTATTTGAAATGGAAAACTTTAATGACATTATAAATGTCTGTACTGTCACTTTTTAACAATGCAATGTGTCCTTGATGGATCATAATCATCATCATCATCATCATCAAATAAATAAAAATAATAATAATATTTTGAAGGCTGGTATACATTTCAATTATTTTGTGATGACATAGCATCAGTATGGAGGTAAATCAGTAGCTAAACTCGAGAGGTTAAAAATTTGAATGTGAGATCTTGTCATTATTAACATTCGTATTTGTAAGTTGAAATTTACACTGCTGAACCTTTCAATTTGCACACACAGACAAATGATCAAAACACCTGTGTTTTGAATTGGAAGTTGTAGATTAATAGTTACAAATGTGTAGAATGACATCCACATAAAACAGTTTCGCTGCACAACGTCAAGTCGGCACTTACAACCTCTCAGATCTGGGGTACAAGTTCAAATCCTAGCGCTCTGACTTTTGCTACTCCTTTTGCGGTATTCCTGTTGCAAAATTCACTTGTGCACTTGTATATCAAGATCTGAGAGCAGAGCCGGGGACTGGGCTGTGGTGCAAATGAAGACATTTTATTGGTTGATGCCTGACCAATGAACAACTCCCGCCAGCATTCAGGTATTATCTGGTAGACAAATAATGCAACATCTTTCATATGTATATCCCACTACATATCGCTGTACCAGAGTTACAACATAACTCTGTTGTTTTTATTACTTTTATGTTTTGTAAAAAATATTTAAACTTTTTTATTGGTTTACATTCCTAATTTGTTTGTCAGTAATGAACCTGTACAGCGATTTTACACTGCAATATGCAGTAGGATAAACATATGAAAGATGTTGCATTATTTGTAGAGATGTTCCGATACCCTTTTTCTCTTCCCGATACCGATTCCGATACCTGGACTCAGGGTATCGGCCGATACCGAGTACTGATCCGATACCTGGGTGTGTATCTGTATATACAGCTGTATATACTAATAGCCCTGTGTAAATTGCTAGAATTATTTTATGGTGTGCTTCAGACTTATCCCTTGATAAAACATGAATAAATACATGGTGAACTACTGTATTTATTACAGTATTTGTATTATCTGACATGAATTTGACAGTAATATTATTTATTTTCTTAAGCGAAAAAGAACTTCAAATGCAGCCAAAATCTAAAAAAGGTATTTTAGTTTTACAATACAACTGTATAAAAAACTGCAACAAATAAGTCTAGGAATATAAAAATTATATATTAATCAGATAATCTCTTTACAACAAAACAAGTAAAAAACAAGCAATCGTCTAGACATAATTATTATTAATAGAGATGTATAACTATTACTACATAGAGACATAGCTAAATCTACTGTAGGCTACAACTTATTGTTACTTATTTGTAATATATTGTCAATTTACTCATGTTAAACCAAACATTTATTTTGATGGGTTGCCATGAAGATCTTTGAGTGTCTGTGTTTATGATATGACAGTTTTCTTAAATGAAACGGTAAATTCTCATGAAGTGACGATTTATGCGTTCGTGTCCTCATATAGTGACACACGGCAGAGACTACAAAACAGCGAGCTCCCGCGCATCTCGCCCGTTACCCACAGAGATGTAGAATTTGCAGGAGTAATATTTAAATAGTATTTTGCAGTTTAATATTCACAGACACTAGTATATATCCGGCTACAGTCTGGAGCACTGCGCTTAGACTAACACGGAAGCGAATGAACGCAGCTGCGGGTACCGAATATACTCCCGGGTGGGTAACTTACTACTGGTACTACAGAGACGCTGGTATCATCACATTTTTACATTTTCAGCACCGACTTGGTAGTGAAGTGCCAGTACTTGTGGCATCCCTAGCCACCGTTTTACTGCTAAACAGCGGACATACTGCTAACGCGTTTTCATTTCTTCTTCTCTGCTCTAAACAGGGGTTGCTTGTGGCAATACAGCACAACTTCCTGTGTTTGCAATGCATTCTGAGCAGCGAAGAAGAACCGTGCAGCGGTTAGGCAAAGCTAGCGGTCATACCTAGGTCTTGTTTAAGAAAATGGTACTCATGTACTCGCCGATGCCAGAATTTGTTGTGGTATCTGTGATATTTCCGATACTAATATCGGAATCGGAACAACTCTAATTATTTGTCTACCAGATAATACCTGAATGACAAAATGAATGCAGTGTCTTAAAATCCTGTAAAAGCTAAGGAATGTTCAGTGAAAATAGATTGCAGTGTTTTGCAAATAACTGATACATACGCATAAAACACAAATTTCTTTCTTGGCAAGTCACGATGGCTGATGGCTGATGAAGTCACGAAGCTTTAGTTTTGCTACTGTATTACCTTCATACATCAGACCCTGATTCTCACAGAAAACTCAGTAATCACATCCACAAGCGAAGGGGAATTCGTTCAGAAGCAGATGAGAATACATTAAGGCTGTGGTGTTTGTGACAGTGCAGTTAAAAAAAAGATGTTAAAATCTTCTTTATATAGAATATTTACAGTTGTTTTGATTTCCTTAGGGGGGTTCAGGCTTTAATTAGAGGGTCAGTAATTTGCACCATGGTTCAGCTCTCTCTCGCTGCAGCAGGAAGTGCTAATTAGAAAACATTTGTGTCAAACGAGCACATAAATGTGCACAGAAACAAAAGCTTGACGTTCTCTGCATTATAAATGTGTAGGGTCATTTTCCATAATAAATAATTGGAACGGCTGCAACCAGAGAGCCGTGATGGCAGGAGAAGCCTAGCTGTAATTGAAAGAGCATTTAAGGCAAGAGCTCAGCGTCACAGATTCCTGCGATGACAGGAAAGAATCACGAGCGTCTGCAGTGATTTAATAAGAACGTTTAGAACAGGTTATTTAGTCGCTCCTGAGAGCGTGAATTATGATTGTATTAGCATAATCTGCTGTGTAAATGAGAACGAGTCAGTCATTAAGAGTTTGTTTCTTACTGATCAGACAGTAATTTCTTGTGCGGTGAGGAAGCGTCGATCTTAATGAGAAACGAGGACGCGCTCACACACTCAGACAGGTGCACAAAGACACACACGCTTCACGGTTTACAGAGACTGATTAGCCTATAACGAATTTTAAAAAGCACACAAACAAACATTGTGCTGCTCTGTATAATGAAATTACACTTCAGTCACTCTGAACACACGGATGCTTTAGCAGCGACACAAACAGAGTGAAGATTAAATAGACAATATTTAACAGAACTGAATGTGTGGAGTTGTGTGATTGAGTAGGTGAAAATGGCTGAGTGGATAAGTTAATGGGTGGAGTCAATGGAAAAGTAGGTGGCGCAGTGTGGTTTAATGCTTGGGTGGAGCTCTGTGGTTGAGTAAGTGAAAAGGACAGTGGGTGAGCGAGTGGGTAAAGGAAAATACAATTGGGTGGAGCAATATGTTTTATGAGTGAGAGGAGCTATGTGATTACATAGGTGTAAATGAGTGAGTGGAGTCCAAAAAAAGTGGGTGGAGCAGTGTGGTTAAGTAAGTGTGTGAAAATAAGTGGGTGGAGTTGATGGAAAAGAAGGTGAAGCAGTGTAGTTAAAATAATGTTTGAGGCTGTGTGGAAGAGTGAGTGGATGAAAACAGGTGCGTTTGACTTAAAGCTGCTCCCGTTAGTGACACTCATGCGGTGTTTGCATAATTTATCACAGATGTGAATAAAATGAAATATTAGAAACACTTTTTGTATACTGCTTAATAAAGTGGCATCTTTTCAAGAATAAAGTTCAACATAATCATATACTATTGAAATGCTAATAAACTGAGAGTATATATGCTTTTATCAGTGTTATATGATAAACTTGACTCACTACTTATCATTCTATCATTCTTATCAATTATCATTCTAAAAACACAGATTTGTGGCCATTATTGGAAGTGAAAAGGTTTGAATAACTCGAAACACATACGATCGTTGACTGGGAAAATTGGTGGAGTTGAAGGAAAAGTGGGCAGAGCTGTGTTGTTTAATTAGTGGGCATAGCTGTATGCTTAAGTATGTGAAAATGAATGAGTGGGTAGAGTTGTGGGTGGGTCTGTGTGCTTGAGGAGAGTAGGTGAAAATGACTGAATGCATGTTGATAGAGAAGTAGGAAGTGTTCTTAAATGAGTGGGTGGTGGATGAAGTGGGCGGGGCTGCGTGGTTTAATGAGTGGGTTGTGGCTGAAGTGGGTGGAGTTGTGTGGTTTAATGAGTGGGTGGTGGCTGAAGTGGGTGGAGCTGTGTGGTTTAATGAGTGGGTGATTGATGAGGTGGGCGGGGCTGTGTGGTTTAATGAGTGGGTGGTGGCTGAAGTGGGTGGAGCTGTGTGGTTTAATGAGTGGGTGGTGGCTGAAGTGGGTGGAGCTGTGTGATTTAATGAGTGGGTGGTGGCTGAATTGGGTGGAGCTGTGTGGTTTAATGAGTGGGTGATTGATGAGGTGGGCGGGGCTGCAGACAGACGTGAGTGAGTGAGTTTTTCAGAATAATTGGCTGAGCTGTTTTATGAATGAGCAGCTGAGGACAGACAGGCTGTGCTGTGAGAGAGTGCTGTGAGATCACAGTCTGATTGACATGGCCACGTTTCTGCAAAGGTCATTCCCACAGTACACCATGGAAGAAAAATTACAGATGAAGCTGTATGTGGCACTTGAAGATGATATCTGGAGGACATACCTAAAGACCACAAAAGATGTAAAAAGCCCCTTAAGTGGATGAATATGAGTGAACATGATGATGATATGATACAGCACTAAAAATATACAGATCAAAATATATCTTTCAAGCACAATTATATTTATGTATTGTGTAGATGCTTTTATTCTCACATTGATCTCAGGACCTCGGAACTCAAAGCTAACAGCGAACATTCTCTCAAACTTCACTAAAAATTTTATTAACAAATGATATAAACGTTCGGACAAAACATTCTTTTTTTTCTTATTTATATATATGTTATTATGATATGAGAAAATGTTCTGAGATCAACATTCTTTGATCATCCTTATGATATTTCTACTTGAATGTTCTCAATGCTGAGAAAGCGTAATTAGGATATTAATTATAAACATTCAAATAATGTTGTACTTTGGGTGAGAACATTTTAAAAACCTGTAAATATTGTTCTAGTTACATTAGAAAACTGGACATTGTATTTATATGTTTTATTATATGTTTTTATAACCTAATTTTGTGACTTGGGCTTCTGTTCCGTGATTCTCTTTCTGCTCTTGATTGTATGAGTAACTTGACATGACTCATAAATGATATCAGTGTTGGAGGAGAAACTAGAACAACGCTTTTAAAGTAAAAGCAAAGCAAGCGTCTGTGCTGCGAGGAAGCTGAGAATGACAATGATGAGATGATGGATGTTTAAAGTGCTGTGATTTCTGACGGCTGGATGGCTGTAATGTGATCTGTATAAATGTGTGCGTTGCTGCTGTCTGTGCTTTAGCAGGTCATACATCGTCTCTCTAAACAAGATGACAGTCTGTTGGGGGAAATGTTAATTTTGCAGTGAAAGATGAATGGATGTAAATTAGCGAAAGCTTCACGCTGCGTCACAGTGAGCAGTCACTCGGATCCGGATCTGGATGATACACGGCACACTATGGAGAAACACTAGACTGTATTCTGTGTGTGTGTATAGATACGATCTATAGTTGATGATGATCAGGAAAGAAAAGAAGCTACAAATACAACAAGAGAATAATAAAGTAAAAGCAACAAATGAAGCAGTAGTGTCTGAGAGACATCAGCAGCGTTATAACCATCAACCAGCTCTAAACTCTTACTGAAAGATCAGGAATAACTGACATTTCTCTCGGTTTGCAGAATAATGAAGCTGCGTGTGATTTGGAACAGATGCCTACAATGACTTCACATGGTCCCTACGTAGGCAGCACACTTGGTTTTGGAACAAAGCGTATGATCATTTATTATCCTGGGGATGATGATGTTGATTTAAAAGCATTTACTGAGTAAACAGTGTCATTTTTGAGAAACTCAGTCTCTCTCCAGCTCATTAGCCATGCTTCACCGGCAGCTTCTCCATGAGCCCAAAGCCGTCCGAGGCCCAGAACGGAATCGATCTGTGTCGCTTTGTGAGGCGCTTTGCTAATGATCTTTGCCTACCATTCTGGCATTGAAAAAAAAGAAAAGAAACATTTTTACTGCTGGAACATTAACAAATAATGACGCCACCAAACTACAATGAGGTCAGAGATGGCGGGCGTTTTCATGGTAACAGATTGACACATCATCTGTCAGAAACAGATCCGCTGCTTGCAGGAAAAGACTGGAAAACCAGCTCCAGAACTGATTTTCAGCACAAACTTTGATTTGTTTTTACAGGTGATTGACCGCAAAAATTAAATATGCAGACCCTGCTGAACACGTGTGTGTGTGTGTGTTTACACTGCTAAAATTGAATGTCCCATGATGTGGATTATTTTCTTTTTTTCTGAGGTATACTTATATTGTAAGTATGATTTTTACATTTAAAATGTAGAAATAAAAGGCATTTTTATATCCTGATATTATCCCTCTGTCTTGAATGCTCTGTTTGAGGGGCGTGTCTGCTGTGAGACTCTGTTGTGATTGGCTGACATCTTTGCATTCGAAATGCGTATCACATGAGGAACCAATCTCTGATACTTTTACTATGTTTTCTTCTTTTACTATTACAGCTGTCGAGATTAACGAATCGTGGAAGTCTTGATTATAGCATTAGTTTTTAGATCTCTTCCCATCACATGAAAAGCTGCAGTGATGAGCATTGAGTAGACAGAGTCTGTTTATCGCTTGAATGCAGTGATCTCATCATTGAAGTGTTTGCTCTCACAAGGTGCTTTCACCACAACTAACAGCAAACACAGTATCGATATGAATACTATAAGAGCTTCGTTGTGCAGCATAACAGCGTAATCGATTATAACGGCAGTTTGGGCAAGTGTGCAGATATACTCGCGATGTGTGATTGACAGCTCCGAACAATATAAAGGGAGCTTCTTTAATCGCTCTCTGTAGTTTAATCACAATTTAAATAACAGATTTGTTTCATGCTATGCTACTAAGAGAAACAACATGAAGTTGATAATTTAGTCACTGGCTTGATTCACTTATGCATAAACAGTATTAAACGATTTAGAAAGAAAGTCTGTGCGAACTTGAATGATTAGCTACACATCAGAAATCACTGATCACTGTTACTCACTGTTTGGGGCGGTGCTGTCAAATCCATATCGTAAAAGTCTGTTTGTAACGCTGAATTAAATGTAAAAAATAAACTGAATCCATCTGGGCGGGCAAGGCAGAGAAAGGGACGGTAACCTTTCCCTGTATGACATCATAAAGGGAAGATTCCAGATCCAGATCGGCCGTCTGAGCTCTCATTTTCTCAAAGACAGAGCAGGACACCCAGGGCTTGGTTTACACCTATCTGCATTTCTATCCACTGGGGGACAGGATAGGGGAACTATTAGTAATGTTAAAAATACTCATAAAGTGACATTTCCATGACCTTTAAACAATTCCACTCCACACACAACTATACTGTGTGATAGCAAGTACACACAGAAATGAATGAATGAATGAATGAATGATTATTTACAGCCTGATCTCACAATCAAAACGTACATATTTAGACGTAAATTAAAACTGTCCAATACGTATGTGCCTTTACGTATTTACAGTGTCGTTTACGTATTATCTCGACGTTATTACAGGTTCGACACGTATCTAAATTTACGTAAAAACAACCTCAAATACGTACAGATAGAACGTGTTCTCTGACCAGTCAGTTATCCATAGAAATTTGCTCATGAAGCTGCTTTTCAATGCGTATCTTATTATTTTTTATTATATTTATGTATATTTTCCCTTTTTATATTTTTTTTTGATAAATGTAAGATCCCTAAACCCCACCCAAACCTAAACCTACCCATTTTATACAGAATGTTAAAAGAATAAAACATAATAAAACACAATTTTAGCAAAAATATAACATTAAAACGTTATTTTGAACCACTAACGTTAATCCTAGACCTACCCCTAAACCTACCCATTACCATTTCTCAAAACTACATAACGTTACTGTTAATCATACTGTTAAACAAACTTAATGTTAATCATTTATTTTTTTGCAAAAATATCAAAAGTGGTACCAAAAGTAGTTCAAATGATAATGAGTTCCAGTCACAGTCCTCTCTGGAGGTAATAGTTTTTATAGGGTACAGAGCAGAATTTAATTTATTAATCCATGAAATTATTTATCTGTCTTCTCTCCGTGAAGGCGCACTGTTGCAGTACTGATTTCAAATGTCTATCAACTGAAACACGGCATGTCGAAATCTGTGACGAATTAGGTGAGAACCAATGAGCGTTCGATATCAGTGCCATAAACCATGTCGTAACGTTTCTGGAGGGAGGCGCACTGGCGCTATTTTCAAATTCGAATCATAACGAGCGCGGGCTTTGACTGTGATGGACGCTGTTGCTGAGAATGAAGATGAAGATCGATTGATAAAGGGCTGAATTTGGATACGTCCCTTGCAAACATCTGGATTCTAAAGATATGGATTACAGCAAACAAATAAAATGGATGTGATTTGTAATTTTATGCTGTGCTTTTGTGTATCTATGGTTGTATTGTCAGTCATTGCCCCGAAACGAGTTTGCAGCTTGAACAGAAATGTTATTTCCTATTAAGTAGATGAGTAAACTGCTTTCAATAAATTAAATAAAAACATGTATTGATATGACTATTAAATACAACAGATTTAAATCATTAAATACAACAGATTTAAATCATTAAAGCCACAATTTTGATATTAATACATGGGAATTCATATACATTCACACTTTACGTTAGATTATTTACGTTTTTTTAGCTGCTAACATGTAAGTATTTGTACGTTTTACTGCAATAAATACGTAAAATGTGTATGAAAACGTTAGTAAATGTACGTGTGGTAGAACCACATTTAACGTAAAAATACACACGTATTCTCATGAGATCACGTTGTTACTTATGTATGCATGTACAGTATGTATGTATGTTTGCATCAACTACATGTGCTAAAAGCACATACTTTTAAAAAACAGCTGTAATGCAAAACTTGCTAAAATAAAACTTGTGTGTGTATATATATATATATATATATATATATATATATATATATATATATATATTTGCTCAATTATAAATGAAAAAAACTGTCAGGGCAAACATATCAATCTTAGCAAATATAATAATAATAATAATAATAATAATAATAACAATAAAAATAAATGTAGGCTGTGTATGCATATATGATGTAAATGCCATCTCTTTTCCCCAGTGTTAAACACACTGATAATAAGTGAGAGTTATAAGGCCACTGAACCAGGAAACATCCGTGTTTCTCTATCAGAAATCAACTTGCTTTTAGTCCATGTTGGAATGTGTCCGTTAGGAGCCATTAATGAGTTTGAACTGCTCCAGTCACAGTGAGTGTATGGCAGCCGTGGGTCCAGGCTGTCGTTCTGCGCATTCACGTGTGTGTGAGATCATTAAACGCCACGAGAACATGAGAGTCGTGTTGTCCACCTTCCTCTGAGAGCCAGCGAGCAAGTTGTGTTGAGTTCTGATGAAGTTTTGGCTCGCTAACACATCGGGCTCTGGCGAGAACGCAGAGGGTTTAAAATTAGAACATTCTCTCACGATCTCGCTCCAAACGTGTGATGAACATTCATTTACAGCCTTTCACTGTTTTTATTCGCCAATATCCTGCATCTTCTCACGTCTGCGTGTGTGTGCTTCTCACGTCTTACTCCCCTGATGCCACGAAAAAAGAAAAAAAGACGATGAAAAGAAAGTTAAGTCGAGAAGAGTTTATAAAACCTGTGAGTTTGTGTGTGTGTGAGAAGAAGATGATGATGATGATGTATTTGTGTAAAGGTGTTGATCTTTCACAGCAAGGCAGAGTTTTATTCGGAGAATGCTGAGCCCATGAGATCATCAGTGTGTTTTATTCATCTTCACACAGAAGACTGTTTGTTTCACTTTATAAAAACATTAGTGTTGCTCATGCATTTAGACAGCAATTAATAACCACGTGATGAAGTGTTTGATTGAGAAACCCCGAAGAATCACACTTTTTTGTACCTTTACATATGTACCTTTTGAACCCTTGAAGTTTC
This sequence comes from Carassius carassius, assembly GCF_963082965.1. Lineage (NCBI taxonomy): Eukaryota > Metazoa > Chordata > Actinopteri > Cypriniformes > Cyprinidae > Carassius > Carassius carassius. The sequence goes on along the minus strand of NC_081757.1, from coordinate 45,205,821 downwards.
TTCTGATCACCAAGGCTGCATGTATTTAACAGATAAACAGTAATACGATACAGCTGTACAGTGCAATACAGCCCAAGCACCAAAAGTGCAGCAAGCACAGGAAATCCAGCATGTCCAGCAAGCAAAACAATCACAGTTGCCACAGCACTTCTGGCCTGTGGCGAAGCACATTATGTCTCTCAGTTTGTCCATATTCTTTGGGCTGCTGAGGAGATCTCTCTGTAGCCACGTTTCCACTGTCAGGCTTAAACCAGGTGTGCTAGTGCGTGCCAGGGCCAGTCGCGTTTCCACTGTCACTTCCGGGGCTTGATCGTGCTCATCGGCTTCCTCGGGGCCAACGGCCAGGGTTTTTTGACCAGACGAAAACCTTGGGCCAAAGCGGGCCAGCTGAGGCTAGAGGAGGGGTTATGAACAAAGGCGGAGTTTCTCCATGTCTGGAGAGCGTCTGCGCTGCGGATCATTTCAGAAAGATAACAGCTATAACAGCAGCATTAAAGACTTTTTAAAATAAGCTGAGCTCAAAACTCACTTTCAGTCAGCAGCGAATGTTTGAAATAACTTGATCCGATGTGGATTATAATCACCATACAATCGCACATGATCTGGCGAATGGGTTGGAGACGGCTCGTCCTATCTCCACCCGTGTTCACTAGATCTAGAGCTCGTTCTCGAGGCTTGGAAACCCGTGCTGCAGTTTCTTCATCTTCGGAGGCAGAGCTCACTGCAGCATTCATCTTTCTCTGAGGAGATTGATGTTGTTTGTATGACTGAGTAGCAAATAATAATAATAATAATAAAATAAAAGGCAACGCATGTATTACATTGTTTCATTTTTATGTGAGTTTTTCTACACCCGACTGTGTTGACTCATCTGGTTGTAGACTACATTTAATTTTGAGGAATAAGATTACATATTTATCTGACTATGTAAAGTTAGATGTATAGGGGCTCTTGGGATGTAATTTCTTGTGTGAGCAGAGCAGTCCACATTCCTGGGAGCAGACATCTTGTTGAGGCAGGGGCCGAGGCCCAGGGAATGGCGTTTTCACACCGAGGTGATGAAGCAGATTTGGTGAGGGTGGCCAGACTCAGGTGGATCTGTTTGTGACTCAAGAGACATCGCGCTGTCCCCTCTGGCTTCCTCTGACTCTGCCATGGTACAGATGTGGCCGAGGCTTCATCTGTACATTTTTCTCCCGACTCCTCTGCTCCCGGGATTTCTGGAGAGAGGGCGCCGGGACAGAGTCCGGCTGCTGTTAGTAGCCCCGTTCTGGCCGGACCGGGTATGGTACCTGGGCCTGATTTCTCTTTTTGACAGCACTCCATGGTAGGTTCCCGTCAGGAGAGATCTCCTCTAGCAGGTGGAGGGTACGCCCCCGCATGGAGCTTAGAGGCTGTAGGTGTGGTCTCTGGGGATGCACAACTCTTAGCTTCCGATCTCTCAACCAAGGTTGTTGTTCTCCAATCCAGAGCTCCCTCAATGAGGAAACTGTATGCCTTGAAGTGGAAGCTTTTCACTTGTTGGTGCGGAGACCGCCAGCTCGACCCAGTTAACTGCCCTGTTGGTACAGTGCTGGAGTTCCTGCAGGCTCTCCGCAGGGTTGTCCCACTCCACCCCGAAGGTCTACGTGGCGGCCATGGTGGCCTACCGCACCCCTCTCGGTGGCCAGTCAGTGGACAGAAAACCTCTGGTTACATGTTTCCTCCATGGTGTGCTGAGGCTGAGGCTTCCGGCCAGAAGAAGCTTATGCTAAGCGGTGATCAAAATTATATCCTAAGTCTCGAGTCCTCTGATCTCCCCTCTTCTGGGGGTCAAGACTCACTCCTTCTGAAGTTTGGCCATTGGATGGGTTGTCCCCAATTACTGCCAGGCTCCTGTCTCCTTCTCTTGCTTTAGCTGTGCTCCTCCACACTAGGCAGAGATTTGAAGTCTGACAGCGTGGGCATTCTCGTTCTCGACGCAACTCAAGTTCCTGAAGAGGAACGTCTAAGGTTACGTATGTAACCCTGGTTCCTCAAAAACACGCTGACGCTGTGTCGCAGTGCCACAGTGCCACACTTCTGGTCTCTCTGGCTGCTTGCTTCATCCTTTGAGGCTGATTTCCGGCTTCACCGCTCATGCTGAGACTCATCCTGGTCTCTGACGTCACCCGCCTATAATGTCTCGCCCTTCCATTATACTGATTACACATGTTATTCAACGTCGTCACGCTGGAGGCGTTGCCCAAACGTTCTAGACGCAGTGTCTCATTCCTTCGAGGAACTAGGGTTACATATGTAACCTTAGATGTTTTGTGGTCCAGGGCCACATATCGTCAGAAGTGAGAGAAAACTACATTTGGACAATGTTTTCTAAAGTTATCAGTGTTCATGCAAAAAAGCTATATATCTCTAGAACACTACGTGGCACAGTGTTAAAACTTCTCAAGTACCTCCAGGACATGCTATCAATGATATCTACCTTTTTCTTTCTTTTTGCAGATATAGCAAATTATTTAAAAGGACTGCGATTTATTACCAGTTTCAAAATGGTGGACATACGGTTTTCCACAGATTTGGCATGACATAAGAAATCCATACGCACTATGATTTTCCATGCAATTTTTGGTATCTCATGACCCGTAGTTAGTGCTGTTACCAACTTTGGCATGTATCCTCAATGAGACTACACCAAAAGCAGCTGGTCGCTAGTTCCTTCATTACCAAAAAGTTTAGTGGATTTTACAACCATAGTTAGCTAATGATACTTGGGAAATGTACCCCATATACAGCCATATATGTGCAGCTCAGTCCAGAGATCCTCTAAGCCAATTTCCATAAGAACAGGGCATATTCCGAAGGAGAAGTAGCTAAAAAATGGAATATTGTACTTTTCCAAATGGCCATTAATGTAATGGGGGACATTTAGGCCCAATCCCAATTCTATTTTATACCCCTTCCCCTACCCCTCCGGCTAACCCTTCCCTTTGTCCCTTGAAACAGAGTGTCAAGGGGTAGGGCAGAAAATATTCCCCTAAGGCTTGGGACACCACTACCATGACGTCACACATCATCATTCGTTGTCTAGCTCTTACAATACACACATATACTGGTGTGCTGGTGTGCATTAGAGCCTTTAATTATCGTTCTGTATTTATGAGCTCATTACTGATACAAACACACACATATCGGAAATCATGCACCTCACGCTTCCAGGAGAAAATAAACTTGTCAACGCTGCCCCACGCCTTTTATTAAAAAAATCTTCGTTTGAAGGGCTATCTGGCCCTTGCCCTTACCCCTACCCCTCCAACCAAAAGAGAATCGAGACACCCCAACCCTTTAACGTGAACACGCGAAACGGAGGGGTAGGGGAAAGGGGAAGGGTTAAGGGGTAGAATTGGGATTGGGCCTTAATGTGAGATTTCTGTTCATAGGCTTCCATTGACTCCCATTGGTGATGAAGAAGAAGAATAAGAAAGCAAACAAATACAATAAGGGCTACAGAACAAAATAAATAAATAAATAAAATAAAATAAAGTTAAATAAGGGAAACAGATTTTCATCTGTTTTCTGTTTTCATAATTGATAAAAATCAGAAATCAGCAAATCAACAAAATCAATAAATTGTATTTTAACATGTATTCGTGTAGAAAACCGCAATTTTTGACTGTAATAATATTTGATAGGATAATTCCTTGCGATTTTTTTTATAATTGTATATTATGTTTGGGATCTGAACTTTGAGCCATTTGGACACTAAATGAAAAGCCTGGCATGTTTTATTCTTATCTTGTGTGGTGCACTAGTTACCCAGAACTGGTGTGAGTGTGTATCTTGTTCATTTTAACTTCAAAGATGATCTCTCTCTCTCTCTCTCTCTCTCTCTCTCTCTCTCTCTCTCTCTCTCTCTCTCTCTCTCTCTCTCTCTCTCTCTCTCTCTCTCTCTCTCTCTCTCTCTCTCTCTCATCTAACATCTGCCAGGCAATTACAGTTTGATTTCAGTTCTCTTGTTCATTTAAACTAATTAGACATCTGTGAGGAAAGCATTCACAAAATATTATTATGTTTATTAAACAAAATTAACATGCTGGAAACAGTTTGCTGTCTGATATCAGATCACTGCATTCATCCTTGTTTTCTTTCTTTCTTTCCATCCATCGCTCAGTCTTCAGGTGTCTTGCTGTGTGTGATGGAGGGTTTGAGAGCTGCATGGTCTCTCCTGTGGCTGTGTGTGTCTGTGTTTGTGTCAGAAGTGAAGGTTTCTGCAGCGATGGAGCAAAATGATCTCGTGATTGACATGTTTAGTGTGTGATTAGCAGCAAACCGACTCCACAGAACATACTGGAAGAAAGCTTTTAAAGTGTGTTTTTGCTTCTGCCGTCTGCAGTCCTCCTGGCCTTGGATAAGCTCATATATCACAGAAACCTCACATTTAACTGATTTAACTTTTGTTAACTTGATTAACAAAATCAAGCTAAAAAAAAAAAAAAAAAAAACTCTGAAAACCCATTATGCCAGCTATACTGGTCAGCAATCTACCAGTACATTATGGGGTCAGTGGAGTCGGACAGATCTGGGTCTAGTTTGATCGTGTCTCTTCAGATGCATGCAGAGGTGATTTATGGTCTGATTCGCTCAAGTTTTTCCACTGCTTCCTGAGGCTTCCCTGGAACGGCATGTTTCTCCAGGGGTTTACTGGATAATGCAGAAACTTTCAGGGACTTTCAAAGCGCTTCGGCCGAGGATTTTTGCAGCAGTTGTGAAAAAAGAGAGGATCATTTAGCTAAATCTCGAATCTTACAGCTCATAGTGGGAACATAATGATCCTGAAAAATCCTACAGCAGAAATATGTTCACCATATACTGCTAAATATTATACTATAGATAGTATAGGTTCAAAACAGTGTCATTTTTGTGTACATTATGCATATATGCCTACACTTTTGATTAAGATGTTAAAGTAAAAAAAAATATGAACCAGACCAGAGAACATAAACCACTAGGACAGTGTATTAAGTGTTTATAGTTTTATTGCAGAATTCATCCTCAGTTTGTTTCTTCATCAGGTTTGTAGAAATGCAGCATTGCATCAGTGTCTCATCAATGGATGCTCTGCAGTGAATCGGTGCCGTCAGAATTAGAGTCCAAACAGCTGATAAAAACATCACAATAATTCACAGCACTCCAGTCCATCAGTTAACATCTGGAGAAGACAAAAGATGAAACGCATCCAGCATTAAGACATTTGCAATCTCAAACTGTTACTTTCCTTTAAAGTATGAGTTAATAATCTATAATAACCCTCCAAATCTGATGAAGAAACAAAATCAAATTTTGGATGGCCTGAGGGTGAGGTTATTTTCTTTTTGGAGTGAACTATTAAATATTTCTATTTAGAATTGATTTATTTTTACCTCATGATTTTCAGTTAGTTATTTTACTGCTGCAGCTTTAAAATGATTTAATAAAGCTGCATTGCAACATTTCTAATGTTTGTATTTCTTCTAATTTATTTGTTACTTACAGTAACTTTAGTTCAAATCAACAAAAAAGCTTCAAAAGCGTTTTAGTGTCAGTTAGCGATGATAACCAGAGTCTGGACTCACAGACGCGCTCCGCACAGGAACGGGACGCTGGAAGGATCGTCAGAGGAAAGCAGCCGGATCCAGATCAGATGCCATCTGCTGCCTCTCCAGCTCACAAAATTACAATAAAGAGAGATCTGATGCGAAGATCTCCCTCGAGTAGAAACTAATTATCATCTTAACAGACGTGTTCTTACCTAAACGACTTCAAATAATCCACACAAAACACATAAGCGGCCAATTAGCGGGACAGGTAGCTGAGAGACAGAGACACAGAGGAGCGTTTACTGCTCTTCCATTGCTCAGGAGACTCGACGGAGGCCGTGTTTCATCCGACCATCAGCTCTGTCCCAGATGTTTATCCTGAAACACATATGAGTCAATTAATGACCTGCAGACAGATGAAAAATGCTGATGAGACATGTAAGAGATGTCTTAGCATTGATGGTCCCCTACAGATGTTGTGTTTTCATGGGTCCCTTTAATAGGAAATTTGCTGTGCCGATGGACACGAGAAGGTCCATAACACCTGGAGATCTCCGTAGTTGGAGTCAGATCCCCAAGGTACGTGATGCCATTGGATTGGATGAATCTCTGGAAGAGAAAGAGCTGAAGCATTAAAGCAAGGTGCTAGCATTAGCATGTTCAGCTGGACACATGCAGCAGACTGAGAGAGATTAGCTAGGGTGCAAAAGAGAGATTAAAGGAGAAAATAAAGTAACTCACTCGCTCTTTCGATCAAACTGGCTCCTTTGAGAAATATTGATTCTCACAAAAATCTCAAAGCTGAACCATTTAGCAACAAACTCCTGAAAACTCTCTTAACCAAGAGGATCACGGCATGACAGAAAGATCTTTCAGATGAGCAGATAAATGCAGGATGAGGATTGTTACCAACACATCTGCATCGTGTTGTAAAGCTGTGGTTTGTAATGTTTCTTCTCTCAGCACTAACTTTGACAGAGGACGGACATAAGAACATAAACTCAGCAGAGCAAAACTACAACCGACCGAGACAAATCTGCCGGAAACAACAAAGGAAGCTGTGCTTGTGTGGAGAACAGAGCGATGCGAGGCAGAGATCAGCAGAGCGCCGGCTAATAAACACAGAAACTACACTTAGTTCACAATCAATAACGATTCACTCCCTCCCTCCCTCCATCCATCTATCTATCTATCTATCTACAGTATCTATCTATCTATCTATCTATCTATCTATCTATCTATCTATCTATCTATCTATCTATCTACAGTATCTATCCATCCATCCATCCATCCATCCATCCATCCATCCATCCATCCATCTATCTATCTATCTATCTATCTATCTATCTATCTATCTATCTATCTATCTATCTATCTATCTACAGTATCTATCTACAGTATCTATCCATCCATCCATCCATCCATCCATCCATCCATCCATCCATCCATCCATCTATCTATCTATCTATCTATCTATCTATCTATCTATCTATCTATCTATCTATCTATCTATCTATCTATCTATCTATCTACAGTATCTATCTACAGTATCTATCCATCCATCCATCCATCCATCCATCCATCCATCCATCTATCTATCTATCTATCTATCTATCTATCTATCTATCTACAGTATCTATCTACAGTATCTATCCATCCATCCATCCATCCATCCATCCATCCATCCATCCATCTATCTATCTATCTATCTATCTATCTATCTATCTATCTATCTATCTATCTATCTATCTATCTATCTATCTATCTATCTATCTATCTATCTATCTATCTACAGTATCTATCTACAGTATCTATCCATCCATCCATCCATCCATCCATCCATCCATCCATCCATCCATCTATCTATCTATCTATCTATCTATCTATCTATCTATCTATCTACAGTATCTATCTACAGTATCTATCCATCCATCCATCCATCCATCCATCCATCCATCCATCCATCCATCTATCTATCTATCTATCTATCTATCTATCTATCTATCTATCTATCTATCTATCTATCTATCTATCTATCTATCTATCTATCTATCTATCTATCTATCTATCTAACTATTTATCTATCTATCTAACTATTTATCTATCCGGCCGGCCGTCCGTCCATCTGTCTCTGTCTCACATTTGAATTGCAGATTTCGTATCGGTCGTTGAGTTTGAAAGACTCAAAGCAGTCCGCTTCTCCCTGTTAACTAATTGGGAAGCTGTTGAGACGATCTGACGGATAAACAGACGGAGACGAGGAGGACATGAAAAGAAAAGCAGAGAACCAGCAGCAGAGCAGGAAATAAAACAGACAGTGGGTGTGTGTGGGACAAGTGAAGGTGAATGTTTATGAAGTGAGTTTATTCAGATGTATCTCTAAAGTTGAGCGAATCATTGAGACACAGCCGCTGCCGTGATCGCTTGTGTTTTCAGTGTTTTCAAGGTCATTGATATGATTTCCTCTCTAACGCTGTTGTCTTTGTCTATTACTTTCAAATCAGGTCGTTTCTGCACCTGCTGGTGAATGCACAGTGTGAAATGCCTGTTTAACTGAAAGCCCACACAACCGATTCACCAACAATGACACTCGATTTACAGCTTGTGTCTGAACAGGACACTCGAATTAGCTCTGGCCATTTACTGAATAGCACCACAGTGTTTGTACGGACGAAGCTGTCTGATATTTTTGACATCGTACACAGCTATTACGTCCACTTTAATTTCCTCCTTAGCCTGAAATAAAATCATTTTCACTAATATTCATCTACAGAGTGCATTGGGTTGTCTTATTTAAGTCTTTTGTTTCTGGGTCATTCCTCTCCTGCAGCACCTTTCGAACTGGTTTGAAAAATGAGTAGCCTATGCAAGGGTTATATTTTAAGCAAGTATTTCCATAAAAAGGTTTATCAGACCTTCAGAAATCTGCTCTGGCCAAACTCAGATACAAGTTCAAACTGATTTATGTTATTTTATCAAATAGTGACCACAAAACCTCCCAGAACTCACCCAATCTATTGATGTTTGTGCCACAGTGTTCCCTTCAAAATGACATCACTTCCAGGAGATATAGATATAGATATTGCAGTTGGTTGAATGTAATTTCCAATAAATGGCTGTAGAGAATTTTTGGATGTTTTTAAACTAGAATTTTTGTGAACATCAAAGTTGAGCCAAAGTGACTGAACAAAGATACAGACACAGCACTGAAGTGAAGAGCTCTCTCTCATCTGGAGTGGTTATCTGGTTAGAGTACTAACCAGCTGCTGCTAGAACTAACACAGTTCAGAGCCAAACAACACGATGTGAAAGAGACCTGCGCTGGGGGCGGAGCTGTGTGAAAACAAGCATTATGGTGATTTCTGTGTAAAACACTGCAATGTACTGCTGGTGTGAATAACACGTCATCCGTTTATCCAGCTATTTTAGGCAAATGAGCAGGTTTCACATGTATAATAGATAGGGTTATTATAGTTAACTAAAACTAAAACTAAATCCTTTTCTTGAAATTATATATATATGGCCCATAACAGGGGGTGGGCCTTTAGACACTTTTTATTATTAAAATGAGGCTCTTGTCCTTGAATGTGAGATTTTGTGGAACGAATTGAAAGCTCATTGTAATGACATGTAAAACTCTTCAGAGAGTGACGTATGTTCATGGTTTCTTCAGACTGTGTTCCTGCACTGATTAGTGAGGTTTAACAGAGAGAACATTGTGAAGTAAAGGAGTTTCTGAAGGTTTTTCATGCGGGTTTGAAACTCATTTCTTTGTCCACGTGAGCGTTAGTGATTTCAGAAAGTTTTCATCATTTCAATCTGTATTCATGCTGGGAATCTGTCTGTCGTCAGGCTGCAGAGCTGTCTCTGTGTGCGACAGACGGGAGTCAAATCTCTCCTCTATTTTTAGACCTGTTTAAATTCCACGCGTAAAGCTGTGATTTGAATTTCATTACAAACAAACACACGTACAGTCACACACTCGCGCTTTATTTACATGACTTCCAACATCTTCAAACCTTCAGCATTATGACTGCAGCTCGTCTGATGTACGAGACACACACACACACACACACACGCTGTCTGAGAGTGTGTTTAGTTATTGAGTTGCAGCTCTGGAAGATAATGGTGTGCTTGAGTGAAATTCTGCTGTAAACAGGAAAAGCTCTGGAGACACAGAATATATTACACTCTCAAAATAGAGCCTTAATAAGAACATAAACAGCATTCACACACACACACACACACACACACAGTGAGCTGCTGAAGGCCGAACAGAGACACGTTTCAGCTTTTTTCAGGGTTTACAGTGTGTGAGACAGGTGACACGGCTCAGGTTTGATGTTTCTCCCATGAACATCGCCGTGAGCCTCAGAGACGTTTGTCTTTTAAATCAAGTCTTTTCCATGTCTGTAATGTTTTCAGTGTGTGTGTGTTTGAGTGAAACTCGTTGTGTTGGTTTATCTGATGATGTAATCTTGAAGTTCATATCAGTAACAGAGAGATGTTTAGCTCAGTTCAGTGCATGAGAACTACTATTCCCATAATGCTCTTGGGGCTGGAGTGATCTGTGTGTGTGTGTGTGTGTGTGTGTGTGTGTGTGTGTGTGTGTGTGTGTGTGTGTCTGGGACAGGATCTGTGTGTCATTACCGGTTGAACAGTGCACACTAGCGGCGCGTCTGCGAATCTTTCACAAAGCCTCTTCATTCTCTCATTTCATCTGCTCTTTCACACGCCCCGCTCTTTAATTCATCTTTTTATGTAGACCATTATTTCCATTTTTGGCCATACTTCCTCCAGCTGTCTCTCTCTCTGTCTGTCGTTCTGTGGTAGATTTATGAATATTGCTCTTTTCTCCTCCCCTGCTGTCTGCCCCACTTAAACACAGCGAGAGATCACCAAATTAATTCACTTACAATGAGCTGTGTGTGTGTGTGTGTGTGTGTGTGTGTGTGAGGGCATAGTGGAGCTCTACTACATTTGCATGACCTAAAAATGACTTTCTTCCATTTTAATCCTATTCATCCTTGAATAAATAATGACAGACAGAACACAGAACAATAGAACTAATAGATAGATAGATAGATAGATAGATAGATAGATAGATAGATAGATAGATAGATAGATAGACAGATACAGATACACAGATAGGTAGATAATGCAGGTAGACAGATGAACACTGAGAGTGTGAGATCTCAGCAGTGATTGAAGCTTTAGCGTATCAGCAGTCGTCCGTGAGATCGTCACACACGCTCGCTGTCACCTGCTCTCAATTTCATCTCGAATAAACATCCAACAAGACTCCAAACGTACTCACACTAAATATAGACACAGGGAGATGCAGCCATGAGCCGAACACACACACACACACTCTCACACACACACACACACACACACACACACACACTGCTGCTCCTGAAAACTCTGGAAATGTAGTTAAATTACAGAGACACCGTGTAAATGTATAACACGTCTCCTGTGAATAATGACTCTGTGTGGATGTCTGAATTAATACAGAACACGTTAATTAACCAAGAGCTTTTCAACAGTCAGGAACCGTCACGGCAGGGACCAGACAGCTGTAGGACACTCAGACAGCTGTTTCTGAAGACAGACCGACAGGAAGAGAGAGAGAAAGACGGTTAGGAATGATTCAGTGATGGAAACGCTTTCCTGTTGGTTCGTTTGTGCTCTGCTCGTTTGAGAAATAGTGAGCTTCGCTCTCACAGTGCTCTGACAGAATGGGGTCAAACCTGTGTATGTGTGCACGCAGGCAGGTATTCAAACACACACACCGCAGGGAACTGTTTGTGTGGCTGCAAGCTCAAACTCTTCAGCACAGAGCTGTTAATTAGCAGCAGGGCCAAAATTAGCACACAAAAGTGAAGCGTTTGAGGACAGAACTGATTCCTCACCAAAGAGTTCCCACTAAACATCGAGATCTAAAGAGAAAAAAACAGCCCCATGTGCTGTACTACTCAAAAAGTGAGTATCTACAAAAATGAACCAGATGCGAGGTGTTTCTGGTCAAAGACAAAACATCTCCCAAAGACTTTTTCAGATGACAGAGCACTTATTACACTTCTCTGAACTGCATTACAAATAAAAAGCCTACAGAGACAGTACTATGGTTCAGTGATGTATCAGCATATCACTGCATCACTGATGAAATAATGTCAAGGAAATGTAATCTTCACTACTACTATTTTAATCAATCATTCTCTTTTTAGAAGTCTGTATGACTTAAAATTAGAAATCCCTCACCTGTCCTGGCCATTCAGTGACCTTTGATTTGTCTGTCTGTCCAAGATGTAAAAAAATGCCTGGCTTCAAATAGATACCACTTCGTTTATATAAATGCAGAAAAAAATCAGATCTTACAGTAGTAAATTATGATGTGCCACAAGGCTCAGTGTTAGGTCCTTTGCTCTTTTTCTTGTTCATGCTCGCTTTGGGTGATTTCATTAGGGCTGCGTGGAATTTAAAAAATAATATATATATATATATATATATATATATATATATGTAATAATATACATTTATTGTTCTCATACAGTTGCGCTCATACATTTATATATGCTATCTGTCAAATTTGTGGAAACTGACAGTATTGCACATTGTATGGTCAAGAAAAGCAAAACAGTTGGCACAATTAGGTGCACTGTTATTTATTTTTTATTAGTCCAGCATCAAGTGCAGTGCCATCAGTGCAATTCAGACTCACACTCATACATTAAGCTAGTCATTTGACTCTGATTTTAAAGAGCAATATAACCAAGTCTGTTTCTTTCATCAAGCGTGATGTGTACATTTACCTGATTTTGAGGCCACTGACATGACTCCAGATGGAAGTGGAAGGATTTTAGACAGGAATCCGTTAGCATGGCCGATTTAACTCAATCTTTAAACTCGTCATGCACACTAATTAATGAGGTTTCTTAGGGGTGGTGCTAAAGGATTTTTTTCATGCTAATGAAAGGACTGTTTAGATCTGTGAATAACACCGAGGAGAAACTTTGATCTGAAGAGTAAACAGAACCGTCCACATAATTAGCAGTGCCTCTAAATAAAACGCTAGGCTCCGGGGACTGACATGAGAAAACTGAACGAGAGTGTGGAAAGGAATTTGTTTAATGCGGTTTTATTGCATCGTCCTTGGAGAGTAATTGCTCAAGTCTGACAATGTGTGTTGCTCCTGAATCTAATCGGTCAATCAATCATCCAGTCAATCATCAGTTGTCATGTGGCTAGACAAACTACTGCAATGAAGCACACAGAGGCCTGATTACACCTGGTCACATGAGAGAGATTGCTGTTTACACATTCGGCTAGCACAGTTAATATGATGTGAAAAAAAAGAAAAAAGAGACCTGGGGGATGGATGTACAGTTAGGCAGAAAACGCAAAGATTCATGGGATGTGGTTATTTGATATGATAAGGACATGATTCAGCTTTGATGAGAAAGAGTGCAAAAAAAAGTAAAAAAATAACATACGCCAAGCCAAATGTAAGTAAAAACTGGCTTTGGCACGTAAAATATAAAAGAATGACTCTCCAGTTTGCTGGTATTTTTTAACTGCAACATAACATGTAGTTTAAAGGTATAGTTCAGCCAAAAATAAAAATTCTGGCATTAATTATTCCCCATCATGTCGTTCCAAATCTGTAAGACCTTTGTCCACCTTCACAAATTGGGATATCTTTTATGAAATCCGAGAACTTTCTAACCCTGCACAGACAGCAATGGAACGACCATGTTCAAGCCCCAGAAAAAAGTAAGGACATCAGTGGTTCCACAAAAGTTTTATGAAGCTACGAGAAAAAAATGTGTGCACTAAGTAACCAAAATAAAAACTTTATTTAACAATGTCTTCTGTTCTGTGTCAATCCAGAATAAATACTTTGAGAATTTAATGACAGAATGTTCATTTTTGGATGAACGATCCATTTAAATTGATCTGTCAGAATTGTTGTCTTACTGATGAAAATATCTGTCATCTAAAGAAAACTTCTGGAACTTGCAATTGTGAAAAAATTTTAAAATAAAATAATAATAATAATAATTTTGAATTATTTTATTTGTAAGATAAGTTGCAATTATCTGTATTGTTTTTCATTCCAATGCAAAAACAGTCTTCCATACTGACTTTAACATCAGTGAATAATTTATCATCAGATGTGACGAACGTTTTTGTACCCCATTTACACATGTACTTTGTGCTGAACACTTGTGATTGGACCACCACAATTTTAGAACCAAAGCAAAATCGAGACGTATCCAGCACATCATGAACTCCGAACAGAAAAAAAAACAAATTCATACATTACCAATAGGGAACAAACAGTTTGACTTCTGAAATGTAACCCATTTCTGTTGTTTTGCTCTTGTCTTCCAGGTGAGATTCTGAGGGGTTTTATTCTTTCATTCCTCTGGCCGGAGACAGCTCAGATGACGAGGGCTTCATGAATGGTAAGACCAAATGCAGTTGTGATTTACAACACTTTAAAAAATTTAAAATGTAAAAATAAATAAACAGATAATTATAATGCAATACTTTCTGATCTCTCCCTAGTCTCGTTTGCGTACTTTTAAATCTGCTTCAGCAGTTTGTAGCCTGTCAAGCCAACAGTACCCTATGTTAGATGGTTGTTTGGCATGAACTAATATTGCAGTGATTCTGTCAACTGCAATATGGTTAAAAAGAAAAGTGGGCTTAATGGGTTCAAAATATAAGGCTTATTAAACCTAATAAACTTCAGGTGTGTTTTGGGGGCATTTCCCATTGCATTTAACCTTAAAGTTTATTTTCTGGTTAAACCCTGATAGTACTGGAGCAGTGTTAACACCAGGGTCAAACCAATGATTGCACTGCTGAAGTTGTAGAGAACAGAGCGACGCAGTGTTGGATTAAAACGGCCAACTCCTTATAACCCTCTGATCTGGATACAGACTGGTGGCTACGGTGACCTCGGAATAAGAGAGAAACAGACTTTTATTAGCGTAGATGCCATTCTTCTAATGATGTAGCAAGTACATAGGGTGTTATGGGAAATGTTCCCGGTTCCCGTTTACCTAATTAATGCAGCCTAAAAATCCTTTAACAGATTTGGATATTAAAAGCATATTAGTATGTTATGTGTAAGCCAGGTTAAAGAGATGGGTCTTTAATCTAGATTTAAACTGCAAGAGTGTGTCTGCCTCCCGAACAATGTTAGGTAGGTTATTCCAGAATTTAGGCGCCAAATAGGAAAAGGATCTGCCGCCCGCAGTTGATTTTGATATTCTAGGTATTATCAAATTGCCTGAGTTTTGAGAACTTAGCGGACGTAGAGGATTATAATGTAGAAGGAGCTCATTCAAATGCTGAGGTGCAAAAACCATTCAGGGCTTTATAAGTAATAAGCAATATTTTAAAATCTATACGATGCTTGATAGGGAGCCAGTGCAGTGTTGACAGGACCGGGCTAATATGGTCATACTTCCTGGTTCTAGTAAGAACTCTTGCTGCTGCATTTTGGACTAGCTGTAGTTTGTTGGAGTTTGTTGTGGCTTTCAAATAGCACACCTAGGTTTTCAACTGATGACGAAGAATTGACATAGCAGCCATCAAGTCTTAGACAGCATTCTAGTTTATTACATGCAGAGGTTTTATGTCCTGTATTTAATACCTGTTTTTTTTTTTTTTTTTAGAATTTAGCAGTAAGAAATTACTCCTCATCCAGGTTTTTATATTGACTATGCCATGGATCTGCAACCTTTTTGGCACGATTGACATTTTTTTTTCTGGTTATCCACTGGGCCAAAGCACAGAATGCATTAATGTTTTGTACACTGCATATGCATTTTTAAATGAAAAAAAAGAAAACCATGATTTTCATGCAAATAGATTCTGAAGATTTTTTTTTTTTTTATAAATTGTTTTATAAACTTTTCAAAAGTTTCTTGAATAACAGATATACAGTGTGACCATATTGAGCATCACTGTGTGTGTTTGTGTGACAAGGCCAGTGCATTAAAACCATTCAGTTTAATCACTGTTCTATATTAATATGCTGTATTAATTGATGCATTCAGAAGCTAATAAACTTGTTTTCAGCGCTGACATTCGACTTTTATTAATTGATCACGACTTGCTACGTTATATTTCTCAACAAGGAGGGGGGTAAAATTGCTGTTTTTAAGTTACTAAACTCAGCTTCATTGTTTGTAGAGAAAGACAGACACAGACGATTTACACATCTCTCTCTCTCTCTCTCTCTCTCTCTCTCTTTCTCTCTCTTTCTCAAAATGGCCATATTTGAGAAAAAAAAGTAGTTTGCATCACTGGATATAGCTGTCAGTCATTGAACATTTCTATCGTAAACATATTATTAAAAGTTGACTTATATTAAATGATTTGCAGCATCATCTTACCTCGCTCTCTTTAACATTAAACTGTCGTTTCGCGCTCTGCTTCTGTGAACGGTAAACCCTGCCTACTTTGATTTGATTGGCCATCTCAGTCATTTTGAATTGACGAGCACTGTTAGACCACTGAGGCTCTGATCTGAATCGCCTAGTATGTGCAGCTGTCATGCACACATGTGTAGGCTAGCTCAAGTTAATTCTCACACTATAATAGTATTTATAGCTCCTAACAGGGTGTGAGACTATAATTAGTTATTACCTCAAATTGTACATCAATATCCAGTTTTCCCTATTGCTCGCATGCCAGCGATTATCCTTCTGTGTGCCAACACGCCGTAGGTTGCTGACCCTTGGACTATGCATTCCATTAGTTTTTCAGATTGGTATGTTTCTTTGGGCCGTGAAGAAATTTAGAGCTGAGTATCATCGGCATAACAATGAAAGCTTACACCGTGCTTCCTGCTCCCAAGGGTAACATGTAAAGCATGAAAAGTAATGGCCCTAGTACTGAGCCTTGAGGTACTCCATACTGCACTTGTGATCGATATGATACCTCTTCATTCACTTCAACAAACTGATGGCAGTCAGATAAGTAAAATTTGAACCACGCTAATACACTTCAATTAATGCCAACCAAGTTTTCTTGTCTATTCAAAAGAATGTTGTGGTCAATAGTGTTGAACACAGCACTAAGATCCAATAACACTAATAGAGAAATACAACTACGATCAGATGATAAGAGCAGGTCAGTCTCAGTACTATGATACGGTCTAAATCCTGACTGGAAATACTCACAGATGCCATTTTTATCTAAGAAGGAATATAATTCTGAGGACCTTTTCTAGTATCTTTGACAGAAAAGGAAAATTCTAAATTGGTCTGTAATTAACTAGCTCTTTGGGGTCTAGTTGTAGATATTTTGATGAGAGGCTTAATAATATCCCTATTTCAATCCCTAGAACTGGCATGCTTCATTTCTTACCATCAAAACCTTTTTTTTTTTTTTTTAGTTTATTTATTTATCTATTTATTTATTTGATATACCTTTTGTATCTTAATATATCTCACAAATGTGCATAAAGCACAAATTAAATTATAAAAATTTAATTCAGTGACACATTCATCTATGCTAATATTACATGTATGGACAATAATTGAAATAGAACAAAATTAGAACAGTTATGTGGTTTTGTTGGCATACTTTTTGTATGTTATTATACTCATATTAAACATCTAGAACATATTAAACATTCCTAGAACGTTGCAGGGTGGTTATGTTTTAAGAACCTAAAAATATCTTAGACAGAACATTCCCCAGTGGTTATGTTAGTTTATTATTTTACGACCATAAAATAATGCTTTCAAAATGTTGCAGTGCGGTTGTTTAAAATAACCTAAAACCACTTATAGTTATTATTTTGCAACCATAAAATAACGTTATCAGAAAGTTGCAGAATGTGTTTATACACACACACACATGCGCACACACACACATACACACACACACACTTGCTTGCTTTGCTTGCGGTTGTCCATTGAATCCGATGATGACCTCCACTTCTGTCTTTTAACGGTGAGTTTTCTGATGGCTGAATAATCCTATCCTGGATCCACAGGTTCTATTGCAGATGGGGCATATATACATGCGATTGGTGTTACTGGTATTTATGGGTGTGTTTCTCCTGAGCCTTCTTTGTTGTCTCCTAACTGTCCTTTCCTCCTCCAGTGCTTGGGTCCCATCTAGACACCGCTGCCGCCAGGTGTTACGGTCAGCAGCCATGTTCTCCCAGGTTTTTTTTTGCACCTCTTAAGAACTGTTTTCATTTGGTCTTTAAAGCGTTTCTTCTGGCCTCCAGCAGAGCGCTGACCTATTTGTAGCTGGCCATATAGCACTCTCCGGGGCAGACGGTTGTAGGGCATTCTTATGACATGCCCCAGCCTGCGCAGTTGGTGCTGGGTGATTGTGGCCTCAATAATCTTGCAGCCTGTTCTCCTCAGGATCTCAGTGTGAGGCACTCTGTCACACCAAGTGATTCCCAGGATGCGCTGTAGACAGCAGATTTGGAAGTGTTCCAGGGACTTGATGTGGCAGCTGTAAGTAACCCTTGCTTCACAGCTGTAGAGGAGGGTGGTGATGCAGACTGCTTGGTAGACGCATATTTTTGTGTTGAGATGAAGGTTCTTGTTCTGAAAAACCCTGCACCGGAGTCTCCCAAAGGCAGCAGATGCTTGTTTGATTCTGTTCTGGACCTCATTGTAAGTGCTATTGTCTTCAGAGATAATACTCCCCAGGTATTTGAATGATGGCACAATTGATAGTTTTTCATCTGCAACATAGAAGATGGGTGGTGCGGGTGGGATGTTGGCACTTCACTGGCAGATTACCACTGTTTTGGCGGTGTTGATGGTCAGTCCCATCCTGCTATATGCCCTCACTGCTGCATCTAGGACAGATTGGAGGTCTTGTGGAGAGTGAGATATGAGAGCGCAGTCATCAGCATACTGCAGCTCAAGTATCCTCACTGTGCAGTTTGGTGGTTGATTGCAGTCTCCTGATATTAAAGAGGTTACCATCCAGCCTGTATGCTACTGTCACTCCACTGTTGTCTTGTATTTCCTTGTGGAGAAGCTGGGTGACACAAATGAGGGAGATGTTAAAAAGCACTGGTGCCAGTACACACCCCTGCTATACCCCTGTGCGCACAGGGAAAGGGCTAGACTGTTGACCTCCTATTGTCACCCTAGCAGTCATTCCATCGTGAAACTGACGGAGGATGTTGATAAACTTAGTGGGCATCCAAACCGGAGGAGGAATTCCCACAAGATATCTCTCTGCACAGTGTCGAAGGCTTTGGAGAGGTCGACAAAAGCCTTAAACAGGTCTTTATGTTGCTCCCTGCACTTTTCCTGAAGTTGCCGGGTTGTAAAGACCATGTCGACTGTGCTCCTGTTCTTTCTAAACCCACACTGTGACTCGGGTAGCATAGACTCGGTGATGTTATTGATCAGTCTTTGAAACATCACCTTGGCCAGGACTTTGCCTGCCACAGCAAGAAGTGATATGCCCCTATGGTTGTCACAAATGGCCCTATCCCCTTTGCTCTTATATATAGTGACAATATTAGCATCTCTCCATTGCTGTGGGATGCTTTCATCAGCCCAGGCCTTGGTGATGTAATGATGTAGTGTTCTTGTGCAGAGATACCCTCCCTGTTTTAGCAGTTCTGCAGGAATATTGTCAGAGCCAGGAGACTTGTTGTACTTCAGGGAGCGGACAGCTGACAGAACCTCCAGGAAGGTTGGAGGTTGGCTAAGGTTGCTAATAGGGGGAAATTCAGGCAATTCATTAAGGGTGGTATAGTCTGCATATGCTATTCTGGTCTAACAGAACTTTGAGCCCATCTGCTGTTTTCAGGGGAGTGATGCGATAACTTATTGGACCGTAAATGGATTTGACTGCATTATAAAAGTTGTGCATGACATTTCTGTCAGCGAATTACTGGATTTCATGAGCCTTCTCCATCCACCACTTGTTCTTTAAAGTCCGCAGAGTTATCTGGACTTCCCGACGAGCTTTTTGCCAATGCTGTTTGGCGGTGCTGGATAAGGGTTTTCTTAGGGTTTCCTAATGTGCTTTGTGCATGTTGCTTAGTAGGTTATGGATGGACTCTGAGTTGTTGTCAAACCAGACTTGATGGTTTTTGCTTATAGCCGATTGTTTGGGCTGCTGCTTCATGAAGGGCTGTAGTAATAGAGGTCCACTGCTGTTCTGTGGCATTACCATCCCTCAGGAGGAGTTCTAGCTCCCCTAGTTTCTCAGCCAGGGAGCGACGAAACTCATTCGTTGCAGTGATAACTTCCAGGCGCACTTTCATGAGGACCTTGGTCATGATCATGCGATGATTTGTCCAGCATTCTGCACCTCTCATGGCCCGGGTTATGAGAACTTCTCTGAGGTCACAACGTCTCACGATGACATAATCAATCAGGTGTCAATGTTTGGACCGTGAGTGCATCCTTGATTTTTTGTATTTGGTCCTTTGCTGGAAGATGGTGTTGGTTATGGTCAGGTTGTGCTCAGAGCAGAGGGTAAGTAACCTCATGCCATTTGAGTTGGCCTGACCAATCCCATGCCTGCCAAGTACTCCTTTCCATATCCCACTGTTCTGCCAAACACGAGCATTGAAGTCCCCAAGCAGGAGGATCTTGTCGTTCTTGGGGATCTGGTGGAGAGCCTCATCCAGTGTTTGGTAAAAAGAGTCTTTAGACTCACTGTCAGATGGTAGAGTTGGAGCATACACACTTAGAAGTGTGGCATAGTGGTTCTTCACCAGGGGTATTTGGAGGGTCATCAGTCTTTCACTGATGCCCACAGGAGTTTCAGTGAGTCTTGGCAGTAGTGTGTTCTTAATTGCCAGTCCCACACCATGCAAATGTTGTCCATCTGTGGGATAGCCTTTCCAGGAGAAGGTGTAGCCCATGCCCTCCTCTGTTTGAGATCCCTCATCAAGGAGCCTGGTTTCACTCAGGGCAGCAATGTCAATATCACAGCGGCGCAGTTTGGCTGCAACCAGGGCTGTTCTTCTATGGGGTCTTTCAGACCTGCCATAGGAGTCCAGGAAAGTTCTTATGTTCCATGTTTCCAGTTTAAGGTTGTAGGATTTGTTTCTTCTGTTTCGACCGCCGAAGTGGAGAACAGCTGCCACCCAACCCCAGCTGTTAGCGACCAATACCCTGTGCCGCTGACGTTTAGGGCTCTGACTAAGAGCTCCCAGCCTATTCAAACCTGCCCCCGTCGTCAGACACCCCATCGCCGCCAGACTTCAACCAGATGTAGATCCAGGTAATATTCACCATGATCAGAGGTGGAAACCTGCACTTTTAATTTTTAAAGTGCTTTAGGGGGTGCGCTCTCTCCAGCAGCACTATCTTCACCATGATGAGGTAGGTCTGGTGGCATGGGTAAGCCCAGGACGACCAGCTCCCCATCCTGGCTGCAGGAGGCTGCCGGGACCTTGCTGTGTTTAGGCCCGCCTATTGTGCACCGCCAGCGCATTGCTTTTCTGTTGGGGTGTGCTCCCTTAGCTTTGCCTCGAGAGGCTAACCCACAAGGCAGTAGCTGGGGCAGTGGTTGACGGGCATCAGGGCATGTCCACCGTGTGTTGTGCCTGCACACCACATCTCTGGGGCCCACTGCTGCTCCGAGATCCCCTGCAGTTCAGCCTGGGACTGCGAGGTACCCAGTTACCATGTGTGGCCACGAGGAGGCACTGCAAAAGTCTTGGTGGTGGAGAGGCTGTGTACTGGCTGAGGAGACTTACGCACTCGGCTCCTCTTTTCACCCTTGTTAGGGAGCTAGCCAGCGGCGGTAGCTAAAAAGCAGAAATTTGCAAGCAGCGTGCAGCATACAGCATGCACTAACTATAAACACCTCCAAACTCCACACTACTGCACTAGACACTTCACACACACCCTGTGCCAGGAAAGCACACACACACACACACACACATATATATATATATATATATATATATATATATACAACCCGAATTCCGGAAAAGTTGGGACGTTTTTTAAATTTTAATAAAATGAAAACTAAAGGAATTTCAAATCACATGAGCCAATATTTTATTCACAATAGAACATAGATAACGTAGCAAATGTGAAAAAACTGAGAAATTTTACACTTTTATCCACTTAATTAGCTCATTTAAAATTTAATGCTTGCTACAGGTCTCAAAAAAATTGGCACGGGGGCAACAAATGGCTAAAAAAGCAAGCAGTTTTGAAAAGATTCAGCTGGGAGAACATCTAGTGATTAATTAAGTTAATTGATATCAGGTCTGTAACATGATTAGCTATAAAAGCTTTGTCTTAGAGAAGCAGAGTCTCTCAGAAGTAAAGATGGGCAGAGGCTCTCCAATCTGTGAAAGACTGCGTAAAAAAATTGTGGAAAACTTTAAAAACAATGTTCCTCAACGTCAAATTGCAAAGGCTTTGCAAATCTCATCATCTACAGTGCATAACATCATCAAAAGATTCAGAGAAACTGGAGAAATCTCTGTGCGTAAGGGACAAGGCCAGAGACCTTTATTGGATGCCCGTGGTCTTCGGGCTCTCAGACGACACTGCATCACTCATCGGCATGATTGTGTCAATGACATTACTAAATGGGCCCAGGAATACTTTCAGAAACCACTGTCGGTAAACACAATCCGCCGTGCCATCAGCAGATGCCAACTAAAGCTCTATCATGCAAAAAGGAAGCCATATGTGAACATGGTCCAGAAGCGCCGTCGTGTCCTCTGGGCCAAGGCTCATTTAAAATGGACTATTTCAAAGTGGAATAGTGTTTTATGGTCAGACAAGTCCAAATTTGACATTCTTGTTGGAAATCACGGACGCCATGTCCTCCGGGCTAAAGAGGAGGGAGACCTTCCAGCATGTTATCAGCGTTCAGTTCAAAAGCCAGCATCTCTGATGGTATGGGGGTGCATAAGTGCATACGGTATGGGCAGCTTGCATGTTTTGGAAGGCTCTGTGAGTGCTGAAAGGTATATAAAGGTTTTAGAGCAACATATGCTTCCCTCCAAACAACGTCTATTTCAGGGAAAGGCCTTGTTTATTTCAGCAGGACAATGCAAAACCACATACTGCAGCTATAACAACAGCATGGCTTCGTCGTAGAAGAGTCCGGGTGCTAACCTGGCCTGCCTGCAGTCCAGATCTTTCACCTATAGAGAACATTTGGCGCATCATTAAACGAAAAATATGTCAAAGACGACCACGAACTCTTCAGCAGCTGGAAATCTATATAAGGCAAGAATGGGACCAAATTCCAACAGCAAAACTCCAGCAACTCATAGCCTCAATGCCCAGACGTCTTCAAACTGTTTTGAAAAGAAAAGGAGATGCTACACCATGGTAAACATGCCCTGTCCCAACTATTTTGAGACCTGTAGCAGAAATTGAAATTGAAATGAGCTCATTTTGTGCATAAAATTGTAAACTTTCTCAGTTTAAACATTTGCTATGTTATCTATGTTCTATTGTGAATAAAATATTGGCTCATGTGATTTGAAAGTCTTTTAGTTTTCATTTTATTAAAATTTAAAAAAACGTCCCAACTTTTCCGGAATTCGGGTTGTATATATATATATATATATATATATATATATATATATATATATATATATATATATATATATATATATAAATAACACAGACAGAAACTTTCCTAATTATTATTTTTAGTTTATGTGTATAACCTTGTGAACCTGATGTTTATCCAAAGGTACTTGAAAAATACTTTAAATTTGAAAAGACAGTCAATAGACAGAACTGAAAGAAAGACATATATATATAATCAGTCTAAAATACAGAGCCACTTTACTCGCTTTCAGGAGTACACACGATCTTGCAATATTAAACTTGACAATAAAACTTGAAGTGAAAAGCAGTCTTATAATATCAGTATGAAGTTGAATTTGTAGTAACATCTTTGATAGTGCTTGCATTATATTGTTCTTTTATTGCATGTGATGTTTGTTTGGGCTTCATTTGGGAATGCATGTAAAGTCTGATGTGCTTCACTGTTGTCATATACAAGCATAAAATGCATCTCCATCTCAGCAACTCTATCCATGAACTCCTTCAATATGCTGTGAGTTTGAATTGCATAATGTTCATCTGGGAAAACAGTGCATTTTCTCACTATATTTGTAACATAGGCCTAAATCATTTAAAAACCTATGCCAACACAGGAGAATACATCAACATATTTCTAAATATGCTATCTGATGTACATCCCGATTTCAAAATGAGTTTCAAAACCATGCTCTGAGTTTGCATGTGGCCAAATATTAAAATAGAATGGATGTAAATGTTGTTGAATCACACTGTAAGGTGAAATATCGCCAGGCCGTTGGCGCCCTCTGCAGGAATTTCTTATAAAACAATGCACTTAGGATGGTTACTTTCATATTGTGTATAGTCATGTTATATTGTTCAATAAAACATTCAACCATTCAAAAAGTTGTATTATTATAATACTATGTAATTATTTTACAATTACTTGTTTTTATACTTTAACCAGCTATTGCATCACAGTTTATATATAAATAAAATCATACTAAAGTCAGTTTTTTTTTTTTTTTTTTTTTTTGGTTTTGGGTCTAATTTTATTACCAAATAATAATAATAATAATAATAAATCAGATTACTCAATAGTCAAAATAATCAGTAGCTTACCAAAATAATTGTTATTTAGGACCCTAGATTATTGAAAACATTTCAAAATACGACTGCATTGTTTTGCATTTTATGATTAAAAGACAAATAGTTTTTCATAGAAAATTTCTTAAAAATAGTCTTTAAAAAATTGCTTTGTTCTACTGAACCAAGTATCCATGTTTTGTCTCATTTCATGATCTACTGTAAGTGTGTTATCACTCTTCTAGTGTCTATGAGCATGATATAGCTCAGATTTGTTTTGTTTGTATGTGTGTATCTTAAGGACAATCAAATATTCATGAAATACAAAATCAGTTTGAATAAAAATAGCAATAACTTTGCCAAAGTATCCTTTCAAATAGTGAAGTTGCGACAGTCATTGCATGCTTTGCATGTGCTGCACTTTATTTGTACCATTTTGTTTAATTTGTTTATTTATTAGAATTTGAAAGATAATAATGATATTGGCTTCACATGCAGAGAGTAGACAAAGCCAGGATTTGGCTATAGTTCAATTAGGACATTTAAGCAAATTTTAGAAATGTGCCTTAGGAAATAAACCCTAACCCTAACCCAAAAACTAACATTAAGAAAACTTTCCTCGCTAGTCAAAAACAAACCTTAACAAAATAACATTCTGGGAATCAAAAACTAACCTTCTAGGAATATTCTGGGAAGCAAAATGTGTTAGCAGTTTTCATATTTATACATACTAAAATGTAGATAATTTGCACAGAATATACTGTATAAGGTTGAGGCCTGTTTGATTTATGGTTGTTTTGTTGTTGGGTGACGGGAAACACTCACTGCAGACAGGAATTGGACAGATGTTGAAATGAATGGAGAAACAGACAGATAAATGACTCGGAGATAAGACAGAGATGTGTGTGTGTGACAATCTCTGTGTCCCGCAGGTGTGGTCTGGCTCGGAGTGTGTTCTGAGTCTTGGTTCAGGGATCCAGATGGAACCAGCGTGAATCGAGCTGGTGAGTCCAGGCAACAAACACACAGATTCACGTCTGATTCATGCAAACACTGCTCTAGAGTTAGTGAAGAGTCATTTCAGACATCTGAGAGTCAGTTTGATGGTCTTCAGCTGCAACGAGGCTGTTCTCAAGTGCAGTATAGACCTTGATACTGAATGAACACACTCACACACACACACACACACTCACTTGTGCGCACACACACACGCTCTCTCTCTCTCTCACACACACACA
>NC_081757.1:45152908-45175408 GCF_963082965.1 Carassius carassius | reverse complement strand
CTTATCCCCCAGCAATCATCCTTGGATACAAGTCTTTGAGCTCCATTAACTTTTGCTTTAATTCCATTTCTACATGTTTTACCTCGTCCCCAGCTCCTTTTGACAGCAGCAGGTAGTACTCCATCCTCAGTCCTAATGGACACATGTTGAGGCTTGCAGAATGACGCAAACTGGACAAAGTGTGCAGTATGGAGGCAGAGTGTTTGTAAGAGAAACATTTAAACATGGCTTACATTGGTAAAAGGGCTTGCTTGTGATGAGTTTGTAGTTGTTGCTGCCTGCATGACTTCACAAGGTGAATCGCGCTGTAAGAGGAAAGCAAACAGCCACTAAGATGGCAGATGTAATCTCTCAAAGCAGATGAAAAGGATGCTGCACTTCACTTGCAGTCATTTCAGTGTTTGGTCTTTGCATACTTTTTATTTTATTTATTTTTTTTATTAAGAACAATTTCTGCTATCCTCTTAGTGCTGGTGGAAGCCTTTTGTCTTCCTGCACCATTAGAAAGCTGCTGATGCTAGTGTTAGTATCAAGGATGTGTTCCTGCAGCTATGTTACAGAGAAACTCACAATACTGTGCTTTCTATAGTGGCTAACCAGCACTCCCAGCTCGTCGATCTTTGCACTCCATTTGCAAACCATTGTAATCTTCATTGGAAAATCCTCATTTCCTCCAGGACTGATGGGCTCTCGCCGGTGAGTCTGACACACTAGCAATCAGCTGCTGACGTGTGTAAACAATATTCTTGAGATCCTCACAGTAGATGCTCTGAACAGTAAACAGCTAGCAAACCATATGCAATTACAAAATAAGACCACTGCAGTCGCAGATCTTTCTAGTTATTGAAATAATTTCCCCCATTTGTCCATTAATGAAGATTTAATGTTAAATTAAAAAGCTTCTGTGATATTTCTGATCATCAGTACCATTGTGAACACCCAGTATAAGTGACACTGAGACTATACAAGAGAAGAATGATACATTGTGTGCAGTCTGTATCATGTCGGGTGTGGATTTGATGTGGTTTGGTTTGTTCCAGAGTGGCCTGTATAACAGCACATGCATTTACCCATAATACCCTGCATTCAGCAGCACTATTTGTCAGTGCCTGGTGCAGATGGCTTGACCCGAACCACATGGATGAAAGTCATTAAGGAGAATATTATACCTGCCCACAAGCCAGACACACTCGTCTTTTCACGCACGTTTTTCCTTGTGGATATATTTATTTTACTATTTTCTAGGAAGTCTTATATGTTTCCTAGCTTCGAGAGAAATGTAATATTCCAGGTTTTTGGCAATAACTCTAATAATGCTTATTCAGAACTGGCAACAGAAAATTAGCTGCTTTCTGTTCTGTTATCCCATTAGCGGCAAACAGGTAAATAAAAAAAAAAAAGATGACAATACAATTTATTTTGATATTATTTGGCAGAATACATGGACGTGAAAAAGTTGATCCATAGTGTGACATGCTGAACTCCATCTAAAGCTATTTCACACAACATCTGGCGCATTCTTTCATCATTATTATACATGCTGTTTTTACAACCTCACATTATAATATATATATATATATATATATATATATATGTACTTTTTCATGTCACACCGCAGAATCACTTGAAAAGAACTAGCAAAGAAAACTTACTGCTGCCATGATCAATATTTATTTTTTTATTTTTTTATGAAATTGTTTCCCTTCTGCTTTCCATTGACATTGATATCACAGTGTTAACTGCAGCAAACACACCGGGCTGAGTTTGGTTAATAAGACACAATTTATGAGGGTTTTACACAGAAATCAGAAAGACTTGCAATTTTACTTGACTTAACCAAAATTCTATTACAGCACATATTTACTGGTTGCACTAAATTGCGGGTGATCAGTGAATGTGATGCAGGATTTTGCGCTTGTTTTGATCTGTTGTTTCGTGCCTGTGCGTTGTACTCTCAGATGTACAAACTGCAGAATGAACCTTCAGAGAAGGTGTGTGTGTGTGTGTGTGTGTGTGTGTGTGTGTGTGTGTGTGTGTGTGTGTGTGTGTTTCTGTTGTGTCACGTTATCTGCTGCTTGCTGAGTGTCGACCTCTGATCTCTCCACTCTGCCAGCTCATTACCCACAATGCCGGGCAGCTTTTCCAAAACAATCCCGCTTCAGTCGCAGCGGCTCTCTGGAGTCTATCAAATAAGCGTCAGAGCCTGCTGTAGAGCAACAGACCACAGACAGACAGATGGCTGTTAATATTTTGTTAAACCATTATTTACTCAATACAAAAATACTCCGTTCACTTCCATCCTTGTTGACATCCATCAACAGAACATAACAATTCTTATATTCCCACACTTTCTTTCATCTTCTGCATTTTTCATAAATTTGTAAAACATAAAAGAAATAGTGAAGCAGGCAACCTGGTTAACCCTCAATGATGCAAGAAACTAAACATCACAAGACAAAAAGCAGGGTCTGTCATGACTCACATGCCTTCTTTACCTCAGTCATAGATTGTATCAAAACAAAAAAGTATATTCCACAGTTAAGCTAGTAATTTTTTTGTTTGTTTGTTTATTATATACACATATATATATATATATATATATATATATATACACACACACACACACACACACACACACACACACAAACACATACGCAAACCTTCAAAGGTTTGGGGCCAGTAGGATTTTATTTATTTATTTTATAAATTAATTTAATTATTCAACAAGGACACATAGAATGTATCAAAAGTGACACTAAAAACATACATTTTGTTCTTTTGAACTTTTTGTTCATCTGTGAATCCTAAATAAATAAACAAACAGATGAAAAAATACATTTCAGCAGCATAACTGTTTTCAGCATTGATAAAAATCCCAGAAGGTGAATGTAGGCCACAATTCACAATAAGCATCTTCAGTTTTAACATAAAGCTATAAAGCCGTGAGAAGAGCCTGTATACCAACATCTCAAGATTCTTCCAGAAGTACCACGCTCCAGCCTTTTAAATGCTTTTTCTGGGTCTAATGGTATCAAAGCAAACGTTGCTGGTGTCTAATGTGTTTAATTAGGGGGATGTTATCACTAATGGATCTGCCAGGTGCACAGCAGGACTGATCCATATGTATGACCTGCTCTCAACACTATTTTAAAGTCTATTCATAGCAAAGATGCGCCCTTCAGTTCTTCGTTTCTCTTTCGAGTTCATTTTATTGGATAAAGTGTCACAGCCTTGACGACACAGCAGCTCCATTAGCTTATGTAAGAACGTTTCTAACACTGTACAGTACGGTGTTTCTGAGAGAAACACAAGAAAACCTAAATGTGGATCTATGGCAGATTCTAAAAATTAAAATGGTTTGCGAAGAGATTCCTGTTAGCATTCTGTTAATGTTTCGAGGTAACGTATGTAATCATGATTACCTGAAGGGAATGAGACACTGTGTCAAATTCTTTGGGAATGCCCGGTGAGCTAGCGTACTTAAGCATGTGTAAAATCAGTCCAATAGCAAAGCGAGACGTCACTAGTGGGGTGACGTAAGTAACCAGGAAGTCAGGTCCAAACTGTAGAAACAAATGAATGTGTGCAGAGAGGACCAGCCCACAGCAGTACAAACATCCTGAAGGGCTACGCCCACTGATAAGGCCTTTGAAGGCTGCCATACTCCTGGTCGAGTATGCCCTGACCTCCATCACCTGGAATCCTTTTCTTGGGTGGACCAAAGCAAACAAATAACTGATCTGCTCACTGGGCAGCTCTGTGAACGTAAGTGTCTAATGCTTGCACTGGACACAGCAGATTGAGTCTCTCCTGTCCTGCTTCCTGGAAGGTAGGAGGACAAAAGGCTTATAGTTCAGTGGGACCTGGCAATGAGTCGGGCACTTTAGGGACATACCCGTGTCTTGGTTAAAGGAATGCCCTAAGCATGCCCGAGGCAAACTCCAGGAGGTCTGGAGGTCCCCTATCCTCTTCAGTGAGGATATAGCAAGCAAGAAGATAGACTTGAACGTGAGGAGCTTATCTGAAGTATCTTCAATGTGTTCAAAGGGAGCTTTGCACAGAGCCTCCAGAACCACTGCCAGATCCCCGAGCGCACCTCTGCCTCTGGGTGCCACTGAGGAAACGTGTAACTAATATGTGTCTTCCCACTGACTGACCACCCTGAAGGGTGTGGTAAGCAGCCATGGCCGCCACATAAACTTTCAATGTGAAGGGGGATAATCCTGTGGAGAAACGCTCCTGCAGAAGCTCCAGAACTGAGGACTGAGATAAGGTCGAGCCTATCTCGGATCCCTCCGCTAAATCCACTTGTGATCCCCATGATAACAGCCACCACTGTGCCTCCGCAACAGCGAGACCGGACCCAGCAGGATCTCGAGCCTGACCGATTTCATCGAAGATGGCGAGATGGGAGCGAAGCACACAGAGCGGGAGAAGCTCATAATCATGACAGTCAGCCCCTTTGAGAGCTGCCCGTGCATACTCCACTCCCAAACAGATAACACACAACAAATGACTCGAAACGCTGTATCAATTTCAATTTATTTATAAAGCACAATTAAACACAACTACCATTGACCAATGTGCTGTACAAAGTAAAACAACAAAATCACAACCAAATAACACAAGATCAAATCATGTAGTATAAGACAGATCGAATAAAAAAGTTTTTAACTTAGATTAAAAAATGGACAGATTAGGGGCAGTTCTAATATCAATGGGCAAACTGTTCCAGAGTCTTGGTGCCGCTATGGAAAAGGCTCGATCTCCCCTAGTCTTGAGCCTCGATCAAGGAGCCACTAAGAGCCTCAAGTTGGCAGACCTAAGAGCTCTTGTAAGTTGATGGATCAACAATAAATCAGAAAGGTAGGATGGTGCTAACCCATTTAACGACTTAAAAACTAATAACAGTACTTTAAAATGTATCCTATACTGCACAGGTAGCCAATGGAGAGACTGGATAACAGGAGTTATATGCTCCCGTTTGCGAACTCCTGTCAGGGCTCTGGCAGCAGCATTCTGAACCATCTAAAGGCGATTTATGGAAGACTGACTAATCCCCAAATAAAGAGAATTGCAATAATCAAGCCTTGTGGTAATAAAATCATGTATTACTCTTTCAAAATTTGTTCTTTACATACATTCACACACACACACCACAGATGCGCTCGCTGAAGAGCAAAAGCTAACATGTGCTCTTGCCGTACGTTGCTTTTTGCTTCCTGGTTGCTTATGTCGGGGTGGCATTGGCTCAGTGGTTCATGTAGGTTGTCTACAAACCGGAAGGTTGGTGGTTCGATCCCCAGCTCCACCTGACCAAGTGTCGAGGTGTCCTTGAGCAAGACACCTAACCCCAGCTGCTCCCAATGAGCTGGATGGTGCCTTGAATGGCAGACACCGCAGTCGGTGTGTGAATGAGTGTGTGAATGGGTGAATGTGAGGCAAATTGTAAAGCGCTTTGGATGGCCATGTGGTCTGTTGAAAGCGCTATATAAATGCAGTCCATTTACCATTTTTACCATTTATGTCACCCTGCTCACGATGTCTCGCTTCGCTATTGGACTGATTTCACACATGCTTCAGTACAGTGTCCCACTGGGGGCATTCCCAAAGTTTTCGACACAGCTTGAGTTCTTGAAGGGGAACATATTTCTTTCTTTCTTTCTTTCTTTCTTTCTTTCTTTCTTTCTTTCTTTCTTTCTTTCTTTCTTTCTTTCTTTCCAGTTTAACCATTCAACTGTTTTTGTATGAAAAATTATTGAAAACCTTGTTTTGTTGTTGTTTTTCTTTCTTATGGGAAGTAAATAATCTTTAGTAATAACAAGCCCACATTTTTTCCCAAAGCCCATGTTATAATGATTTTGAAAAAGCTGCTCTCTTGATGTTTAGTTTGATCTCCTGAGTTTATCATCTACATTTTCAATGGTGACCCTGCTCCTTCAGTTCATCAATAATTAGACATATTTTAAGACGAAAATAATCACGAACGCTTCGGTCAGAACAACAGCGAACCTGTCCAGCTTTGGACAGATGTGTTTTTGATTAGTTCACGCTGCACTTCTGTACATCTAATTGAGTTGATCTATCATTATGAGCCCTCCATGATGAAAGTAATTAACAAATGATCTCAATCTCTGTCTGTGGTAATTTGTGCTGCTGATGTGGTTGGTGTGTCAGCGCTTTCGCCCTGTGCTGGATGGAGCGTCTCTTCTGCGGGAAACGTCGCTGACTCCAGGCTGTTTGTGAAGGTGTTTGGATCTTTATTTCTCTGAACTCAATTACCGTTTGTTTTTCAATCTGAGTTTTCGGACTGGCCATCTGCACTGTCATTCTGTGAGTGATTAAACCAGATCTGTGTTTTCAGACACTGCAGTCAATGTAAGCATCAGGACGATGCTGAGAGACTCCTTCAAAACTACTGAGAGTCTGTCAGTGAGGATGGAAAACATCTCACAATGCTCTCATCTTGCACAAACACTCCACAACACATTCTTCAACTGAACTCAGTTCAGCGGTGGACCACAAAGAAAATTTCTTGAACAAGCTCGACATAAACATCTTATATTTACATTTTGGCTGACATATATCATTTGTCAGATAATCAGACTCATATGCAGTGCTGAGTAATAACTGTTTGCATGTAATCTGGATTACATAATCAGATACCAAAAATTAAGTATATGTAGTTAGTGTATATTACATTTCATAATGCTCATAATCAGATTACAATCACTATTTATGATAAAATATTATTCACACAATCAGTTACTCATAATTCATTGATTATACCTAATTATGTTTTACTCTTTTAAATTTCCTTTCCAAAAATCGTACTGTCATAATCATTTGTATATATGTATGTTTTTTTTATGTCAATAGTAGGGATATCCAATGTGATTTTTTGTTTTTTTGTGCGCTCAGACCATTGAGTGTATAAAAACATGGACATAGTGTCCGTGACGTCACCCGTAGACTCCTGCATTGTGTTTTTTGAATCTTAAAGTGTACAGAGCAGGCCTTCGCCATCTTGGCAGCGCGTCACTGCAGGACTCTTCCGGACAATCAAAAATGGCCAAAAAGGCGGGAGCTACTTACTGAAGCCACTCCCACTTAGCTCGACGGCAGTGTCAGCAGCTGCAATCCACCTGTCACTCAAGTGACCACACCCTTAATTATGCAGAACTTTAAGTCTTAATATGATTTAAACAGATGAGTTATAAAAAAATTCACCCCCCTCACAGTTGTAATGAAGGGCAAAATTAGCTACTTAGACCAAAATATTTTTTTTGCACCAGGCTGTAAAAATGTTTTGTTTTTTTCTGCTGTAAAGTTGGCCATTTCAACATGGGGAGTCTATGGGATTGACTCTCTTCTGCAGCCAGCCTCAAGTGGTCAGTCGATGAATTACAGTTTTAGTCACTTCCTTATTAGCCTCATTGAGAGAGAGCTGGAGGTTGGCGCTCGGCTCAGACCGATCCAAGTCATGGAATATTGACAATCTGCCAATACAGAGTACTGATCCAATACTTGTATATTGCCAATGGTTTTCATGCATAAAATTGATGCACATACAGTATAAAGACATTTATAGATGTAAACATGTTACAAAGGGCTGTGGTGGTGATGGTAATGGCTATGTCCACAAAAAGAACAATTCATTCTGACTGTTTCCAATGTTGAATATTGTTTTAGTAGCATTTGTTCGTGACATTCCAAAAAAAAAAAGTACAACAAAAACATTTATCCCATGATATATGTTTATTGTGGAGCTTTTTCTCTTGCTGCTTGTTTGAAGAAATAGCTCAAATGTGGCTGAGATTATTTATACAAGAACATAAAAAAGAGCTTTAATGCAAGAGTTTTAATGCTGCAGTTATTAAATCACTCAAATTGCAGCTGCAAAGGTGAGTCACTTTTGGTTAATTAGCCATTAGCAGCTACATTAGAAAAGCCACGACAGCCTGACGCATCAGCGGACAAGTTTGCTAGCAGGCCAGACAGTCGACAGCCAAACACGCAGGTGCACGAAACACACAATCAGCTAAATGAGTTAATGTGTGAATGGGAAAGTTTTCAAGAAGAGCATCAACATGTGGCAAACTCACACAAACAAAGTCCATAAAACAACTCAGAGCTCATGGACACCTCAAATAATTTAGGGTGACCAAATGTGCCATTTTCCCAGGACACGTCTTGGCCAGTATTTCTATATTGCCTAAAATATCCAGGTTTTGGCTTTGGTTTCCTGTTTTCATACTTAATGAATGTACTGATTGTTTGACCAATAACATGCAGACATTGTAAGTAATCGACCAATCGTGGTGCATGAAAAGGTGGGATCCACAGAGAACTTTTATTAGTGTTCGACTTGACGAAGCACTGAGCATACCGATTGGTGTATGATCAAAGTACCGTGAGAGCGAGTCAAAAGCATAAGCAGCTGTTTGCTCTCTAGAGCTCTCAGGGTACTTTGTCATACAACAATTGATCTGTGCAGTGCAAACAAAGCCAAAACCTGGATATTTTAGGCAATATAGAAATCCTGGCCAGGACGTGTCCTGTGAAAATGGCACGTTTGGTCACCCTAGAATAATTCCACAGAACACTTGTGATTTAAGGCGAGAAAACAGGCAAAAAAAATGTTTTCATAACCAATTATGTTACATGACACCATGGGGGTTTTCCAAAAAGCAGGTTATGTGACATATCCGGTAAGTTGGAGGATAAGCGATTGGATAACCTCAGCTTTCGGTTCCAAAATCATAGGTTACTGTCAGGGTATGTAAGTAACCATAGTAACTTGCTCTCTGAAGATAACCTGCTCCGGAGCAGCTTCTGTTCCATGGTTAGTTCACCTCTATCAGTGCACATGTGATCTACTGACGAGCCTTCAGTGGGCATGACAGATAGCGCACAACATTATATAATATAATCATACATAATTTTGTAATATATATATATATATATTAAATTTTTTTATAATCATCTCACACATGGATCTGCATTTTCTATAATGTCTAAATTCTAAATCAAAATACATATCTGATATGACTTAATATATGATTAGCATCAATCAAACATTGCAATTCATATTCTCAAGGACTGAACAAAAGTAAAAGAAAGAAACAGGATTTCCATAGTGACTTGTAAATTCGTCACTGTTGAGAATGTCTTAAGTCTTAACCAGGAACATACTTTGAGTTAAATTAACTTACTCCCAGACACGTTTTTGGAACCACATACCTCAAGTAAGCAAGGTTTGGGGTTAATCAACCATTGTTGGTAAGTTAATCGTGCTTTCTGGAATACACCCCGTGACTGAGAACAGTTTATCTTATAGCATGTACGAAATGTAAAAATAAAACTTTTGAAAAAGCTTCTTAAAATGGTGAACCAATTTGTTTTTTGGGCGAGACAGAAACTGCACACAGGCTGAATGTGAATCTCTAAAAAGTCTCTGTAAATCCACTCTCTGACAGCAGGTGGCACTTATGGAGCAGCAGAATTAATGCCGTTTCCTGTAACCTCCATGGACAATGCAGCATTGTGAGTGAAACATTACTTTATTAGGTATTACATGGAGTGAAGTTGATAACAAAATGCCATTGCATCTCTGAAGACAGTTAGAACCTTCAGAGGTACATTCATTCATATGTGTGTGTGTGTGTGTGTGTGTTTATTTCTATAATTCCATTTAGTCAAGTCAAGTCACCTTAATTTATATAGTGCTTTTAACAATACAGATTGTGTCAAAGCACTTTACAGTATTAAATAGGAGTAATAAAATGGTGTGTCAATAATGCAATAGTAAACACTCAATTTTCAGTAAAAGGCAGTTTATCATTGAATTCAGTGATGTCATCATCCAGCTCAGTTCAGTTGAAATAGTATCTGTGCAATCAAGTCGACAATATCGCTGTAGATGAAGTGTTCCCAACTAAGCAAGCCAGAGGCGACAGCGGCAAGGAACCAAAACTCCATCGGTGACAGAATGGAGAAAAAACCTTGGGAGAAACCAGGCTCAGTTGGGGGGGCAGTTCTCCTCTGTCCAGACGAAACCAGTAGTTCAACTCCAGGCTGCAGCAAAGTCAGATTGTGCAGAAGAATCATCTGTTTCCTGTGGTCTTGTCCTGGTGCTCCTCTGAGACAAGGTCTTTACAGGGGATCTGTATCTGGGGCTCTAGTTGTCCTGGTCTCCTCTGTCTTTCAGGGATGTAGAGGTCCTTTCTAGGTGCTGATCCAGCATCTGGTCTGGATACGTACTGGATCCGGGTGACTGCAGTGACCCTCTGATCTGGACACAGACTGGATCTGGTGGCTACGGTGACCTGGGAATAAGAGAGAAACAGACTGATATTAGCGTAGATGCCATTCTTCTAATGATGTAGCAAGTACATCGGGTGTTATGGGAAGTGTTCCCGGTTCCGGTTTACCTAATTAATGCAGCCTAAAAATCCTTTAAAGGATTTGAATACTAGAAATGTGTTTAGTGTATTATCTGTAAACCAAGTTAAAGAAATAGATCTTTATAGGGATAGTTCACCCAAAAATTAAAATTGTGATGTTTATCTGTTTAACCCCAGGGCATCCAATATGTAGGTGACTTTGTTTCTACAGACAGATATTTTTAAAACAAGCCATTGCAGTCTGTAAGTCATATAATGCAAGGGGATGGGAAACCTGTCTAAAACATACAAAAAAACAGCCCACGCGTGAGGCGTTTTCTTCTTGCTTTACGGCGGATCTCAGACTTATAAGTGCATTACCGCCACTATCTCTCAAACTGACCATTGACACTCTATCTACAATCTCAATTAGGAGTGTTAATAGTCCACTCGAGACCTTCACAAAACACTAAACCCAACAGTAAGTTAGCCTTTTTTAATTGTTCTTTAATAAACTCTTCTTACAGATTGTATCCAATCAACATCATATTTGGTCAGTTTAAACTAAACTAAACTAAATTACAAAGACTTTGAGTGTTTGTTGGAGGGCGTGTCAGTTGTGGCCTGAAAAAGTTTGATGTTTTCCCATGAAACAGGAAGTTGTTGTTACTAAGGCATACAATGTCCGATCTTTTAATCATGCTAGTATTCAGTTACAGTCCTAGCGCCACCTCCTGGCAACAGAAAATGTCATGTTTTACACTGTAATGCACTCCGAGCAACATATAAAATATACCATCAGGTGTCAAACCATGCTAGCAGCACTTAGCTAACTGCCCAAGCATGCTACTTGCACCATAAAACCAGACGCTGCTGTAAATCAAATGCAATGTCCAGACTTCACTTTTGATATAAGTTATCTCATTATCTCGTTGAATATGCATACATTTCAGTAGTGTAAATCTGAACATTGGATGAAGCCAGGTTCAAAATTCTTGTTTGATTTTGCTGACATGGGAGGATTTTGGAATTATTATTTTATTTTTTTCACTGATTTATACAACACATTATTCCTACAGCATGTGTATGTCTGTTGACAGTATCTTCAGATTTATGGAAGATTGTTTTAGAAATAATATGTTGTATAATCACTGTGGATGATAAATCCCTCATTAAAAACCTTCAGAAGGTAGAGTGGTATATACTGTAAATTGGTGTATGTAAAAGAAAGAAGAAAAAAAAAATCTTACAGATTAAATAGAAAAAAATAAAAGATAAAAGATATGGATTGCTTGAAGAAACAAGGTTTTCTTGCATTAAAGCTGACCAAACATTCATCAGCCGGAGTTCTGCACAGCTGCTTGTGTCCCATCACACTGTCTGTTTTCGACTCATTTGTAACGGGAAGTTTTGTGTATGATTTCCTGATGCCTTGCATTCAAATCCGTCACCCGTATCTCATGTAAAGCACTGCAGCATTAGCAGCGTCTAAGGAGATGAAGCTCATCTGATAGACACAAACGCACATTTATCCTCGTCTGTTTCTCTCACACATTTAGTAGCTAGCTTCATTTCATGCTCCGTGGCTCATAGTGGCCACAGATACAGAAATACACTCACACAGCGGGCAAAAACACAAGCCTGGCAATAAAACATGCTCCTATTCATTTTTATAAACCATCCAGAACTAAGAAATTCAATTAATTTGAGTTGCATGGTAAAAACATTGTCCTGCGTTGTGCTTTTGATCCTCGAGCACTAATTTGATGTCACGCTGTGTTGATTTGATAGTCTTAATAATAAACTCTGTCACACACAAGCAGCCTTCAGAAATATCACCTCATTCCACTACTGCTCTTCTTTACTTATTCATTTCTATTGTTTTATATCTGCTTATTTATTTGTTTATTTCCTGTAGGAACGAGATTGCTATTCCCTCACAGACTCTTTTAAACTCTTTTAAATGTCTCATGACTAACTAACTAGTACATCAGTTTCAAAGTAAACTGCAAAGTCAAAGTCAAAGTAAAAAAAAAAAAAAAAACGAAAATAAGATAAAAAAAATTGTCATTTTGTTATATAGTATATTTTATTGTTTCAGGTGTCTTTTATTATAGTATCATTTCATTAGCTTCATTAGTCATAAAAAATGAAATACTCCAAAATATTCAGTTGTGGACATTTAATATTTATAAAAGTAACAAAAATATTTATTTCATTTTACTTTTAAGCATAAACACAGCTGCCAGAAAGACTAATTTTGTTCAAACTCAAATCACAAATAGTGACATGCGGTGTAGAATTTGCATGAATTGACTCAGACGCTCTGAACACCGTTCACACGTGTGTACAAACAGAAGCTTTTTAAAACATACTGCTTTTTTCTCCTTACATTCATGCACTGGACAAACACCTTTTATTTGTGTTGAAGAACAGAGCAGCTGGCGACATGGACGCGAGCAAAGCCACCGATCGGAGACAAAGACTGGAAGCGCTTGAGCAGAACATAATTACCAATAATTGATTGTGTTGAAGGCCGTTTTTATTTGGGCAGGATGAATGAAGCTGGCAGCACTTTCAAAAGCTCCTCGGGTTCTGTGAGACACGGTGGTCGCGTTTCATTTATATTTCTGTCAAAATGAAGCCGCCCACCACTATTTTCTCCAAGATTGTACAGTTTCCCAAACCACCAGCAGATTTAATTACATTGTTCATGCCCCATCTGATATTTGAACGGTGGCTAAAAATACTCTTTAAAAGCCTTAAAACAATCACAGTGTGAACATCCATGAGTCCTCGAGAGTCAGGGTCAGTTTTAGGGTTGTTTTCTGATTTAATCTGTCACACTGGACACAGAAGGTCGAGCGCATTGCATTGTGGGATACATCATATACAGGTGCATCTCAACAAATTAGAATGTTGTGGAAAAGTTCCTTTATTTCAGTAATTCAACTCAAATTGTGAAACTCATGTATTAAATAAATTCAATGCACACAGACTGAAGTAGTTTAAGTCTTTGGTTCTTTTAATTGAGATGATTTTGGCTCACATTTAACAAAAACCAACCGATTTACCAATCTCAACATATTAGAATACCTCATAAGACCAATAAAAAAATAAATAAATAAAAAGTTCAGGTCTGGTGAGTTTGCTGGCCAGTCAAGCACACCAACACCATGGTCATTGAACCAACTTTTGGTGCTTTTGCCAGTGTGGGCAGGTGCCAAATCCTGCTGGAAAATGAAATCAGCAGAAGGAAGAATGAAGTGCTCCTACATTTCTTGGTAAACAGGTGCAGTGACTTTGGTTTTCAAACAAACAAAATAAAAACACCATGGACCAGCACCAGCAGATGACATTGATCTCCAAATCATCACAGACTGTGGAAACAACACTGGACTTCAAGCAACTTTTGCAAGCTTTTCCACCCTTCCTCCAGACTCTAGGATCTTGGTTTTGAAATACAAAACGTGGTTATGAAATACAAAATGTGTTCTCATCTGAAAAGAGGACTTTGGACCACTGGGCAACAGACCAGTTATTCTCCTTAGCCCAGAAAAAGATGTCTCTGATGTTGTCTGTGGTTCAGAAGTGGCTTAACATGAATAATAAGACAAACGTAGCCAAATTCCTTGACACAGCTGTATGCCTTGACCCCAGCCTCAGTCCATTCCTTGTGAAGTTCACTCAAATTCTTGAATCAATTTTGCTTGACAATCCTCATAAAGCTGCGGTTCTCTCGGTTGGTTGTGCATCTTTTTCTTCCACACTTTTTCCTTCCAATCAACTTTCCGTTAACATGCCTGGATACAGCACTATGTAAACAGCCAGCTTCTTTGGCTGTTCTCAGGAAACCTCTGCAGGTGTTTTGAGTCGATTAGCTGATTGGCATGTCTTCATATTCTAATTTCTTGACATAGTGAATTGTTGGGTTTTTGATAAATGTGAGCCAAAATCATCACAATTAAAAGAACCAAAGACTTAAACTACTTCAGTCTATGTGCATTTAATTGATTTAATACACGAGTTTCACAATTTGAGGTGAATTACTGAAATAAATGAACTTTTCCATGACATTCTATTTTATTGAGATGCACCTGTAGTTACCAAAACTGCAGCAAGGCTAATAACAAAACAACTTGGCGTTTATGATGTGAATGAAACAAGCCAACTGAAAACAGAATCAGACGCTGTCCATCATCCAAGCAAGCAAGTGCTGAACATATGAACATCTCTCTGGTGTCCTGTTGAACCCAGTATGAGAAGCTCATTGCCATAAACTTTCGTCTTTAGCAACGGTGTGGGAGGCTGTATAATCCCAATCATAATTTGTAATAATATGGTTAATTTAATGAGCTGGCAGGGTTCAGGGACACAATGTAGAGTTTGATTAATGATGGAGTTGATGTGTTCAGATGTAATTAGGGGAATTACGGATCCGTTTCCGTCGAAGAGAGAATATTCACCACAATGCCTTTAGTGAACAGCAAATCACTACTAAAATACTGCAGAAACACACATTTGTTTCTCCTTCAGTTTAAGCACATTATTTATTCCTGCTAAGTGACTTTTGTCGAAATGCATCATTAATTACTCTTAACAATAAACATAGGCCTGAAAGATTCAAATGCGGTCCATTTAATCATCACATATTCAGAGACAAACGCACACCATCCTGTGTGTGGAAAAAGTGTGATTTATGAAGATTAAGTAGATAACTTACTGCAATGCTTGCAACACCAAGGTCACATGTTTGAATCCCAGAAAAAACAGTAACTGATAAAATGTAGATCTATAACTTGCATTTAATTTACTTATAACAAATCTCACAGAAACCTGTAATAATAAGTCATGCTGTAGTGTATTTTTTTTTGGGTTGACATCTATACAAAGGTCACTTTTAAAAGTGTGCTTAGGTGTGTTTAGAAACACTGTCACTTAGTAGTATAGTAGTATATATATCACGTTTACATTTAATCATTTAGCAGATGCTTTTATCCAAAGCGACTTACAAATGAGAACAATAGAAGCAGTCAGGTCAACAACAACAGTATAAAAGTGCCATGACAAGTCTCAGTTAGTCTAGCACAGAACACATAGCCAGGGTGTTTCTTTTTTTTTTTTTTTTTTTTTTTTAAATATAAAAGACAAGAAAAGGAAAAGTGCTAGTATTAGTTGGTTAAGTGCTGGCGAAAAAGATCTTTAGATGTTTCTTGAAAATGAGTAAAGACTCAGCTGTATTGAGATTGGGAGTTCCTTCCACCAGCTGGACACAGTCCAGGAAATGGCCCGTGAGAGTGATTTTGAACTTCTTTGGGATGGCACCACAAGGCGTTGTTCACTTGCGCAAACTTCTGGAGGGCACATAAGATTTAACCAGTGAGTTTAGGTATGTTGGTGATGTGCCAGTGGTCGTCTAGTAGGCAAGCATCAGTACCTTGAATTTGATGCGAGTGGCTACTGGTAGCCAGTGTAACCTGATGAGGAGAGGAGTAATGTGAGCTTTTTTTGGCTCATTGAAGACAACCCTCGCTGCTGCATTCTGGATCAGTTACAGAGGTTTAATAGAGCATTCAGGAAGGCCCACAAGGAGAGCATTACAATAGTCCAGTCTGGAGAGAACAAGAGCTTGGACAAGAAGTTGGGTTGCTTGCTCTGACAGGAAGGGTCTAATCTTCGTAATGTTGTATAAGGCAAATCTGCAAGACTGGGTCGTTGTAGCAATGTGGTCTGTGAAGCTTAACTGATGATCCATCACAACTCCTAGGTTTCTGGCTGTCCTCAAAGGAGTAATGGTTGACGAACCCAGCTGTATAGAGAAGTTGTGATGAAACAATGGGTTAGCTGGAATTATCAGCAGTTCTG
Source organism: Carassius carassius (assembly GCF_963082965.1). Taxonomy (NCBI): domain Eukaryota; kingdom Metazoa; phylum Chordata; class Actinopteri; order Cypriniformes; family Cyprinidae; genus Carassius; species Carassius carassius. The sequence goes on along the minus strand of NC_081757.1, from coordinate 45,159,158 downwards.
TCTTAGTAAGGTTGAGCTGAAGGTGATGGTCATTCATCCAGCTAGAAATGTCAATCAGACAGGCTGAAATGCGAGCAGCTACCGTCGGGTCATCTGGTTGGAATGAGAAGTAGAGTTGGGTGTCATCAGCGTAGCAGTGATAAGAAAAGCCATGCTTCTGAATGACAGATCCTAATGATGTCATGTAGATTGAGAAGAGAAGTGGTCCAAGTACTGAGCCTTGAGGAACCCCAGTAGCAAGTTGTTGTGACTCAGAAACATCACCCCTCCAAGACACGCTGAAGGATCTATCGGAGAGGCAGGACTTAACATCTATGGTAAAATGAGCAAGTGTTTGAGAGAAGAATTACACATTCCTCTGTGATGTTTCATTATTCTTCTTCAATTGAAAATAATTAACACAATAACCCTCATCCATCATTTTTAGTAGTGTGTATGTAAAAACTGAATCTCATTTTCTGAACTCTTGACATCCTGAAGCCGTTTAGCAAATGATACAGGATACTAAAATTCAATCAGAGCAGTGATCAAATAATTATCTGAAGTGTAATTAATTAAACATGGCGATGAAGTCGTCTTGAACATCTGCTTGGGTCGAATGCAGTCCCTCGTCTGCACAAACGTTATTGTTTCCCCACAGTAATTAAACTGACTGATTTACACAGAGCATCAGAGAAATGACGAGCTCTCGACACTGCAAATGTCCCTTTAGTTCAGGAAGAGTCTGTTTGAGCTTGTGTCTCGTACAGTCAGGAGAATCACTCAAAACTCCCCTAGAGTCACTAGCTGTTGCAAATTATTATATTCAGTTTGTTCTCCTAGGTTCCTTTGATATATTTAGTGTCAGGAAGTGATGGTTTTGTTCTTTTTGAGTCATTGGATGTATGGTGCTTTATTTGCAAATGTTTTAAGCAATATTCCAGTTTTGTGCATAAGTGAAATTTGCATCTTTGGATGGAAACATAGCTACTGTTATCTGTGAGCTACATGTGTGAGCACTGCAGAAAAGTGAGCTTTTTCTTGTTTTTTAGGATGTTATGATTTAGATAAATTTACTTAAATCACATTTTAAATCACAATGATTTAATTAGATTTTCTTGTGTTTTAAAGATGTTCACTTATTCTGACGTGTTGACTAAGATACTTGTGTGTATTCTTTATTTCTTCTGCAAGTACTCTTTCATAAAGAATGATAAAGAGAACTGCTTTGCCCACAAGTGTGCACAAGGCCTTAACCCTCAATCTTCACATCTTTGCCAGACTTCAAACAGTTGTAAATGTCCAATCGTGTCTGTGTCAAGTGATTGTTCACTGTCTTGACACGTTTGTCTAGCAGTGATGCTATTAGTGTCACAATGAGTCAAAATTTTTACCCTCATTTAAAGCGTCACACTTCCACTGAGCGGCTGCTAAAGGGGATATTTACAGTGATACACACACACTCGCCTGTAGATAAGCCAGATTGAGACACACACACACACACTGCTGTAATCACTCGTGAGAGATCTCGTCAGGCAGATGATATGAATGCGGTGTGCTTTTGGATGCTGTAGCTCAGCAGCCTCAGATAACACTAATCAGACCACATTTCTAGTCACTGCTAGCATGTTTCTAATATTTAGCATTTCTTAAGTGATATTAAAAACTTAATCATATTAGCTACGTATCTTGCTAGAATTTTTATGTGAGAGATCTCGTCAAAGCTGTTAAACATTTCTGGCACGTTTAACAATTATAAATATGTTCATAACGTTGTCATCGTGTTTTTCTAGCACAATGCTAACATGTAGAAATTGTTTTAGCACCTTAGTACCATATTTTACATTATGCATTATTTCTAACATGTTGCAAAATGTTTCTAACATGTTTTAGAACATTTTTTTACAAGTTGCTAGAATGTTTCAGCATGCTGTTTAAATGCTGCTTATCTTGTGTTTCTAGCACAATGCCGACATGTTTTAAGATGTTGCTAGCATGTTTTAGCACTTTACTAGCATATTTGACACAATGTACTATTGCGAACATCTTACTAACACATTTTGTTAACACATTTTGACATCTTGCTAACATGTTCCTAACATTTTAACACACTGCTAGCATATTTTAGCATGTTGTTAACATGATGCTAGCATGCTTTAGCATGTGGCTAAATTTGATAAATAATGCACTTACTTTACTTGAAGAAAAGACACAGCATGCATGTAAACTTTCAGAAATGGCCTCAGATGCTTCCTCTGGGTGTGAAAGAGTCTCGCGGGTGATAAGAGCATCCTCCACTGAGCTCATGTTCACTTCATCTCATGACTGCTAAAGGCTCATATCATCAGGAATTATATTCATTTCATCCTTTTGGAAACAAGCATTCACTGCACACATACAAATGTATCTATATCACAACTTTCATTATTTCATAACCACACTAAACCATGTCATAGTTTTGGTTTTGTTTCTTTGAACAGGCAAGCGTGACTCTTTTTTCATTCTAAGGGTGAAATTAATCCATATACTGTGTCTGCTCCTTTCACTACTTACAAATTATATTTACCTGAGAATCAGAACTGCATAATTGATATAAAACTATACTGAGTGTGGTGGATAAGCTCCAGCATCTCCAGAACCCGACAGAGAACAGGCACTAAAGTTTGAGATAAGAAAAGAGTGTGTGGGATAAAACAGAGCCTGTCCTCCAACAAAAAACGACCATGTAGGTCGTTTGTGCAAGCACCTTATTACGACCTATATTTACGTTTTAAAGTTAAGCGCCCTCTAGCGGGTGTAAAAATAATGACAGTGTCGTGTTGCATCAAAACACACGTTTATTTAAATGTAATGTGTGGGCTTTTTACACCAATCTCACAGTATTTCCTACATATTTTACTAGGTTGCTTATTCGTTCGACCACACCTAACCCCTCCCCTAAACCTAACCCTCACAAAAATCATGCTAAATTATGATTTATTGAGCATATACATTTTCATGCATGTCCGTTCCCTGGGATCGAAACCCATGATAGCATGATTACATATCAAGGTATAACGCAATAATCTACCAACTGAGCTACACGAAACACAAACCAGAGTGCAAATAAAGGAGTACAAAACATTAATATGAAAACGACGTTTTGCTGATAGGGGCGCAATTGTAGTATATGCTCTGATGTTACCTATTTACTAAATTACCTATACGAGCGTATTGATTGGAGGACAAGTTGATAAAACAATAAAGAGTTGATGATGAATTTACTACAATGAAAATAAATAAATTAATTAATTAATTAATACTTCTCTTCCCAGCAGTCTTATTTCACTATCACTCAGACTCTATTACAGTTTTATTAATATTTTGAATTAGTTTTTGTTTTTATGTTTTCCATTTTCATTTCATTCTTTAAGTTTGAGTAATTTAATGTTTAAAATTTTGTTTTATCATTAATATAATTATTATATTTTAGTAGTTGTTTTGTTCTTCAGATATGCACATATAATATTAATTACTTAATTATTTTAGGACAATATATATATATATATATATATATATATACGAATGAATGATTAAATAAATAAATATTTTTTTAATCATTCATTTATTTATTTAATGTTTATACATTCAGCAGACATTATTATGATTTTTTTTGTTGTTTTGGTGACGGAAGCTTCCACAGCACACAAACAAATGACAGTGACAAGACAATGATAATTACAAGAATATAAATTGTAAGTAAATAGGAAGTAATAGACCTGCCTATAAATTGATATGAAGTGCAAACAAACTATATATATATATATATATATATATATATATATACTCACACACACAAAAAGAAGTGAAGCATTTATGAAAATTATGTTTGAAGTGTGTTTTTGTGATTTAATATCCATTAAATGCATTCAGCTGGATTTACTTTCATCAGAAATCTGAATCCATAACATCTTTGATGGACATCTCTGAAATAACCAATTATCCCATGATGCTCTCTTCTCTGATCCTACTTTCATATTCACTGGAATTACAGTTGACTGGGAGGAACACATAATTTAGCTGCTCTACAGTCTCAGATGTTCAAAGATGCTGCAAAACGCTCATCCAGCTTTAATATCGTAGCTTCCTAAACTTACTTAAGCTCCAGCTGAACTTGACAATGATTAAACAGGCTACAACCTTAAAAACAGATTCAAACTCTTGTATTGAACTTTTACACAATGGATAAATATCACTGTTAAAGAAAGACTGGACATGCCAGTCCATCCTCAGCGAATGCTAGTCCAAATGACGATTAAATAAGTAACTGTGTAAAAGCATTCATATTTCTCGCGCTTCTTAACTTGAGCTCATGAATACATATTACAGGAAATGGATAAATTCAACTCAGCAAAGTCCAGCGCGTAATGTTGCCGTTTCTTATCAAAGGCGTCTGGAAGCCTAAATTATTGTCATCAAAGTGAAACGGTTCTGGGCACCTCCAGCACTGAGAGCTAAACGCTTTTACACAAACCCCATTAGAGGCTCATTGTGCACAGATAGCAGCTCTGAGTCGCGGGAAAACACGGCCAGAGACCTCGCGGCCGGCTGCTTCTTTCCTTCACAAACGTGACACCTCTTATTAAAGTGATAAATGGCCTCCACCAATGGGCAGATTTCAGGTGTTCTGGCCTGAGTGAACTGCAGCTCTGTGACAGAGAAAAAGAGCTGATAGAAGCACTTCCACTCGCTCCGTCCATCCGTCTGTCCGTCTGACGCTCTTAAAGCACTACATCACTTCTTCATCTACAGTTTCCTCTGAAGGAGAAGTGTTTACCTGAGCTTCACCTCACCTCCACACTCTCAGTGAAGAATTAGTCTCCGGACTGACCGAACTCGGATCGATGCGAGGCTTTAGGGCGATACGTCACTGTCGTTCTGGGAACTGTGGGAAAGCGTCCAGGTCTGTCTTCAGAGAAACAGAGGCGTATCTCAGCATACAGATAGAGCCCAAGCAGCTGAAGAAGCCAGATTGTGCGAAACCTTCATTCCTGAGGAGTCTTCATGTGAACTCCGTGACTTCACGACTTATTCTCAGTCACGGTTATCCAGGCACTAAACACTAGCTGTTGCCTGATTCCCTACTCTAAGAACAGTTTATCAAATCAGTAGTATGCCAAATTTATGTGTCCAAAGTATTTATAAAATAGGAGATAAAAGTACCAATGGACCACTTAGCAACCACCATGTGTACCCTAGCAACCACCCTGAGTATCCTAGCAATAGTGGTAGCAGCCACCCCAAGTACCCTAGCAACCACTCCAGTTACCTTAGCAACTGTATAGCGACACACTAGCAATCACCCCAGGTAACCTAGGAACCACTCTAGGAACCACCCCAAGTACCCTATCAACTGCATATCAACACATTAGTAACAACCCAGAACACCCTAGCAACCACCAGACCACCTAGAACACCCAAACTACTGCCTAGCAATACCCTGCAAAACACTTATGCCAACCTAGCAACTACATAGACAGTCTCAGGCAACCGGCTGCCGAGATTTGCCACGGCAAGCACCACTCACAATTTTTTTTTTCCAGAAAATGTACATATCTACTGTAATTAGATAATTATATAACTGTAATTCCTGTCCAGATGGTGGCAAGTGCACTTCAGTGTGGCAGCAGAGCACAGGATCATCAGCTTCACAACAAAATTAAAGATGCGCATAAATTCTAATAATGCGCATACAAAAGTTATGCACACAACTGAGTATGACAAACTATTTATCTGATAAGAAAACATTTGCATAAACTTGATGGAAACACATTTACCAAATACATTTTATCATGCACATTATAACTTGAGTAACCAGCGGATCGATCTGCAGATCTTCACACACAATCTCTGTTCATTTGTTCTCTTCATAAATGATTGTTTGTCCTGTATTATTAAAAATATTATTCAACTTTTTTCTAGTTTAGAAAATTTATATATTTATTTATTGTTTTCAGCACGAAAGTTCCTTGTGAATTTTATTTTATTATTTTTTCTCAGCTTACAAAATTTTGTAGGCATAACTTTAATAAAGTAAGTTGAACTAAAGTTTTCAGTACCAAAGTTTCAACCTTCATATGACTTAATGTATTGTAAAATATATTATAGGATAAAGAAAATATATTTCCAGTCTCACAGTTGGCTAAAATGCAAAAGTGGATGAAATTGCCCACTAGAGTACACAATTGGATTTGTAGTGGTTTAATAATGTTTAATTAAAGGTGGTGGGTTC
>NC_081757.1:45080408-45145408 GCF_963082965.1 Carassius carassius | reverse complement strand
TGTAGATCATCTGTTTCAGGGTTCGGTGTGTTGAGTGTTCAGAGACGGTCTTCTGCTGCTGTGGATCATCTGTTTCAGGGTTCGGTGTGTTGAGTGTTCAGAGACGGTCTTCTGCCACTGTGGATCATCTGTTTCAGGGTTCAGTGTGTTGAGTGTTCAGAGACGGTCTTCTGCCGCTGTAGATCATCTGTTTCAGGGTTCGGTGTGTTGAGTGTTCAGAGACGGTCTTCTGCCACTGTGGATCATCTGTTTCAGGGTTCAGCGTGTTGTGTGTTCAGAGACGGTCTTCTGCTGCTGTAGTTCATCTGTTTCAGGGTTCGGTGTGTTGAGTGTTCAGAGATGGTCTTCTGCCGGCGAAGCTCATCTGTTTCAGGGTTCGGTGTGTTGTGTGTTCAGAGACAGTCTTCTGCTGCTGTAGATCATCTGTTTCAGGGTTCAGCGTGTTGTGTGTTCAGAGACGGTCTTCTGCCGCTGTAAATCATCTGTTTCAGGGTTTGGTGTGTTGTGTGTTCAGAGACGGTCTTCTGCTGCTGTAGATCATCTGTTTCAGGGTTCGGTGTGTTGTGTGTTCAGAGATGGTCTTCTGCTGCTGTAGATCATCTGTTTCAGGGTTCGGTGTGTTGTGTGTTCAGAGACGGTCTTCTGCCACTGTGGATCATCTGTTTCAGGGTTCAGTGTGTTGAGTGTTCAGAGACGGTCTTCTGCCGCTGTAGATCATCTGTTTCAGGGTTCGGTGTGTTCAGAGATGGTCTTCTGCTGCTGTGGATCATCTGTTTCAGGGTTCGGTGTGTTCAGAGATGGTCTTCTGCTGCTGTAAATCATCTGTTTCAGGGTTCGGTGTGTTGGGTGTTCACAGATGGTCTTCTGCTGCTGTAGATCATCTGTTTCAGGGTTTGGCGTGCTGTGTGTTCAGAGATGGTCTTCTGCTGCTTTAGATCATCTGTTTCAGGGTTCGATGTGTTGTGTGTTCAGAGATGGTCTTCTGCCGCTGTGGATCATCTGTTTCAGTGTTCGGTGTGTTTTGTTTTCAGAGACGGTCTTCTGCCGCTGTAGATCATCTGTTTCAGGGTTCGGTGTGTTGTGTGTTCAGAGACGGTCTTCTGCCGCTGTAGATCATCTGTTTCAGGGTTCAGTGTGTTGTGTGTTCACAGATGGTCTTCTGCCGCTGTAGATCATCTGTTTCAGTGTTCGGTGTGTTGTGTGTTCAGAGATGGTCTTCTGCTGCTGTAGATCATCTGTTTCAGGGTTCAGTGTGTTGTGTGTTCACAGATGGTCTTCTGCCGCTGTGGATCATCTGTTTCAGGGTTCAATGTGTTGTGTGTTCAGAGATGGTCTTCTGCTGCTGTAGATCATCTGTTTCAGGGTTCAGTGTGTTGTGTGTTCACAGATGGTCTTCTGCCGCTGTGGATCATCTGTTTCAGGGTTCAATGTGTTGTGTGTTCAGAGATGGTCTTCTGCCGCTGTAGATCATCTGTTTCAGGGTTCAGTGTGTTGTGTGTTCACAGATGGTCTTCTGCTGCTGTGGATCATCTGTTTCAGGGTTTGGTGTGTTGTGTGTTCAGAGATGGTCTTCTGCCGCTGTGGATCATCTGTTTCAGGGTTCGATGTGTTGTGTGTTCAGAGATGGTCTTCTGCCGCTGTGGATCATCTGTTTCAGGGTTCAGTGTGTTGTGTGTTCACAGATGGTCTTCTGCCGCTGTGGATCATCTGTTTCAGGGTTCGGTGTGTTGTGTGTTCAGAGATGGTCTTTCGCCCGCCGTAGCTCATCTGTTTCAGGGTTCGGTGTGTTGAGTGTTCAGAGACGGTCTTCTGCTGCTGTAGATCATCTGTTTCAGGGTTCGGTGTGTTCAGAGATGGTCTTCTGCTGCTGTGGATCATCTGTTTCAGGGTTCGGTGTGTTCAGAGATGGTCTTCTGCTGCTGTAAATCATCTGTTTCAGGGTTCGGTGTGTTGGGTGTTCACAGATGGTCTTCTGCTGCTGTAGATCATCTGTTTCAGGGTTTGGCGTGCTGTGTGTTCAGAGATGGTCTTCTGCTGCTTTAGATCATCTGTTTCAGGGTTCGATGTGTTGTGTGTTCAGAGATGGTCTTCTGCCGCTGTGGATCATCTGTTTCAGTGTTCGGTGTGTTTTGTTTTCAGAGACGGTCTTCTGCCGCTGTAGATCATCTGTTTCAGGGTTCGGTGTGTTGTGTGTTCAGAGACGGTCTTCTGCCGCTGTAGATCATCTGTTTCAGGGTTCAGTGTGTTGTGTGTTCACAGATGGTCTTCTGCCGCTGTAGATCATCTGTTTCAGTGTTCGGTGTGTTGTGTGTTCAGAGATGGTCTTCTGCTGCTGTAGATCATCTGTTTCAGGGTTCAGTGTGTTGTGTGTTCACAGATGGTCTTCTGCCGCTGTGGATCATCTGTTTCAGGGTTCAATGTGTTGTGTGTTCAGAGATGGTCTTCTGCTGCTGTAGATCATCTGTTTCAGGGTTCAGTGTGTTGTGTGTTCACAGATGGTCTTCTGCCGCTGTGGATCATCTGTTTCAGGGTTCAGTGTGTTGTGTGTTCACAGATGGTCTTCTGCTGCTGTGGATCATCTGTTTCAGGGTTTGGTGTGTTGTGTGTTCAGAGATGGTCTTCTGCCGCTGTGGATCATCTGTTTCAGGGTTCGATGTGTTGTGTGTTCAGAGATGGTCTTCTGCCGCTGTGGATCATCTGTTTCAGGGTTCAGTGTGTTGTGTGTTCACAGATGGTCTTCTGCCGCTGTGGATCATCTGTTTCAGGGTTCGGTGTGTTGTGTGTTCAGAGATGGTCTTTCGCCCGCCGTAGCTCATCTGTTTCAGGGTTCGGTGTGTTGAGTGTTCAGAGACGGTCTTCTGCTGCTGTAGATCATCTGTTTCAGGGTTCGGTGTGTTGAGTGTTCAGAGACGGTCTTCTGCCGCTGTAGATCATCTGTTTCAGGGTTCGGTGTGTTGAGTGTTCAGAGATGGTCTTCTGCCGCTGTAGATCATCTGTTTCAGGGTTCGGTGTGTTGTGTGTTCAGAGATGGTCTTCTGCTGCTGTAGATCATCTGTTTCAGGGTTCGATGTGTTGTGTGTTCAAAGACGGTCTTCTGCTGCTGTAGATCATCTGTTTCAGGGTTCGGCGTTTTGTGTGTTCAGAGACGGTCTTCTGCCGCTGTGGATCATTTGTTTCAGTGTTCGGTGTGTTCAGAGATGGTCTTCTGCTGCTGTAGATCATCTGTTTCAGGGTTCATCGTGTTCAGAGATGGTCTTCTGCTGCTGTAGATCATCTGTTTCAGGGTTCGGCGTTTTGTGTGTTCAGAGATGGTCTTCTGCCCCCGTAGCTCATCTGTTTCAGGGTTCAGTGTGTTGTGTGTTCAGAGATGGTCTTCTGCTGCTGTAGATCATCTGTTTCAGGGTTCATCGTGTTCAGAGATGGTCTTCTGCTGCTGTAGATCATCTGTTTCAGGGTTCGGCGCGTTGTGTGTTCAGAGATGGTCTTCTGCTGCTGTAGATCATCTGTTTCAGGGTTCCGTGTGTTGTGTGTTCAGAGACGGTCTTCTGCTGCTGTAGATCATCTGTTTCAGGGTTCGGCGCGTTGTGTGTTCAGAGATGGTCTTCTGCTGCTGTAGATCATCTGTTTCAGGGTTCGGTGTGTTGTGTGTTCAGAGATGGTCTTCTGCTGCTGTGGATCATCTGTTTCAGGGTTCGGTGTGTTCAGAGATGGTCTTCTGCTGCTGTAGATCATGTCTTTCAGGGTTCGGTGTGTTGGGTGTTCACAGATGGTCTTCTGCTGCTGTAGATCATCTGTTTCAGGGTTTGGCGTGCTGTGTGTTTAGAGATGGTCTTCTGCTGCTGTAGATCATCTGTTTCAGGGTTTGATGTGTTTTGTGTTCAGAGGCGGTCTTCTGCCGCTGTAGATCATCTGTTTCAGTGTTCGGTGTGTTGTGTGTTCAGAGATGGTCTTCTGCCACTGTAGATCATCTGTTTCAGGGTTCGGCGTGTTGTGTGTTCAGAGACGGTCTTCTGCCGCTATAGATCATCTGTTTCAGGGTTCGGTGTGTTGTGTGTTCACAGATGGTCTTCTGCTGCTGTAGATCATCTGTTTCAGTGTTCGGTGTGTTGTGTGTTCAGAGATGGTCTTCTGCCGCTGTAGATCATCTGTTTCAGGGCTCGGCGTGTTGTGTGTTCAGAGATGGTCTTCTGCCGCTGTAGATCATCTGTTTCAGGGTTCGGCGTGTTGTGTGTTCAGAGATGGTCTTCTGCCGCTGTAGATCATCTGTTTCAGGGTTCAGTGTGTTGTGTGTTCACAGATGGTCTTCTGCTGCTGTGGATCATCTGTTTCAGGGTTCGGTGTGTTGTTTGTTCACAGATGGTCTTCTGCTGCTGTGGATCATCTGTTTCAGGGTTCGGCGTGTTGTGTGTTCAGATATTGTCTTCTGCTGCTGTGGATCATCTGTTTCAGGGTTCGATGTGTTGTGTGTTCAGGGATGGTCTTCTGCTGCTGTGGATCATCTGTTTCAGGGTTCGGCGTGTTGTGTGTTCAGATATTGTCTTCTGCTGCTGTGGATCATCTGTTTCAGGGTTCGATGTGTTGTGTGTTCAGGGATGGTCTTCTGCTGCTGTGGATCATCTGTTTCAGGGTTCAGCGTGTTGTGTGTTCAGAGATGGTCTTCTGCTGCTGTAGATCATCTGTTTCAGGGTTCGGCGTGTTGTGTGTTCAGATATTGTCTTCTGCCGCTGTAGATCATCTGTTTCAGGGTTCGGTGTGTTGTGTGTTCAGAGATGGTCTTCTGCTGCTGTGGATCATCTGTTTCAGGGTTCGGCGTGTTGTGTGTTCAGATATTGTCTTCTGCTGCTGTGGATCATCTGTTTCAGGGTTCGATGTGTTGTGTGTTCAGGGATGGTCTTCTGCTGCTGTGGATCATCTGTTTCAGGGTTCAGCGTGTTGTGTGTTCAGAGATGGTCTTCTGCTGCTGTAGATCATCTGTTTCAGGGTTCGGCGTGTTGTGTGTTCAGATATTGTCTTCTGCTGCTGTAGATCATCTGTTTCAGGGTTCGGTGTGTTGTGTGTTCAGAGATGGTCTTCTGCTGCTGTAGATCATCTGTTTCAGGGTTCGGCGCGTTGTGTTTTCAGAGATGGTCTTCTGCTGCTGTAGATCATCTGTTTCAGTGTTCGGTGTGTTGTGTGTTCAGAGATGGTCTTCAGCTGCTGTAGATCATCTGTTTCAGGGTTCGGTGAGTTGTGTGATTAGAGATGGTCTTCTGCTGCTGTGGATCATTTGTTTCAGGGTTCGGCGTGTTGTGTGTTCAGAGATGGTCTTCTGCCGCCGTAGATCATCTGTTTCAGGGTTAGGTGTGTTGTGTGTTCAGAGATGGTCTTCTGCTGTAGATCATCTGTTTCAGGGTTCGGTGTGTTGTGTGTTCAGAGATGGTCTTCTGCTGCTGTAGATCATCTGTTTCAGGGTTCGAGGTGTTGTGTGTTCAGAGATGGTCTTCTGCTGCTGTAGATCATCTGTTTCAGGGTTCGGTGTGTTGTGTGTTCAGAGATGGTCTTCTGCAGCTGTAGATCATCTGTTTCAGGGTTCGGTGTGTTGTGTGTTTTGAGATGGTCTTCTGCCGCTGTAGATCATCTGTTTCAGGGTTTGGCGCGTTGTGTGTTCAGAGATGGTCTTCTGCTGCTGTAGATCATCTGTTTCATGGTTCGGTGTGTTTTGTGTTCAGAGATGCTCTTCTGCATATCTTGGTTGTAACGAGTGATTATTTGAGTTGCTGTTTGTCTTTCTATCATCTCTATCAACTGCTGCTCACTGGATATTATCTCTTTTTCGGACCATTCTCTGTAAACTCCAGATGTTTCTGTGTGAAGATCTCAGTAGATCAGCAGTTTTTGAAATACTCAGAGCAGCCCGTCTGGCACCAACAACCATTCCACGTTCAAAGTCACTTAAATCCCCTTTTCCTTCCCATTTTGATGCTTGTTTTGAACTTCAGCAAGGTTTCTTCACCACATCTAGATGCCTAAATGCATTGAGTTGCTGCCATGTCATTGGCTGATTAGCAATTTGTGTTACCAAGCAATTGAACAGGTGTACCTAATAAAGTGTCCTGTGAGTCTAGATGTCAGTTTATGGCTGTCAGAAATTATATGCAATACTGCTGAATAAACTTCACATGCAAATAATACTCAAACTAAATAAATTATTTCAGATCGGATTTAATGCCAGGGAAAGATTATGACACTTTTATTCTCACAAAGCTGGGTTCACTAATCAGCACAAAACAAAAGCCAGCTGGAAATACAGAACCAGTGAACCAGAAAAGGAACGAAAGCGAAAACCTGTGGATATTTATCGAATTTTGATAGAAATGAGTGTGCGAACCCACAACCTCATTTCACTAACTGGCTGTAGACCTTCACTGGCCTTTGAGTGGGTCATTTCTATTATCATAATATATTTCTTAATTTATTCCAAAAACAGACTTGATTGCCCAGCAGGAGCATCACATATAGGTGTAAATCAATCATTCCCGTTATTGGATGACCTACTGAAAAAAAAAAAAAATGCGACAAGAGAAACATATAATCAACAGCTACTGTGGAGAAAAAGACACAAAGAGGAGAGCCGCCAGCAGCTGAATTTGTCTCAACAAAATCGGAACAACAAGATCTAAAAGCTGCTCAATTTGCTGCCATGACAGAAAATGTGTATGTGTGTGTGTGTGTGTGTGTGTGTGTGTGTTTAATTTATATTTTATATGTGTTATATGGCTACACGGACAACATCATCTTTGATTTTGCACAACTATTATATTTGTATAGACTTTTATTTGTATAGATATATATATATATATATAATAAAAAGAAATTAAAACAAAAATTAAAAGCTAATTTAAAATCTTAATAAGCACTGTAATGGTATATATGTAGTAACTTGATGCAAGCTTGAGTCATGGTGACCATGAAATGATGTTTTTTATGGAAACAATGGAGTGAAAGTGAGTAAATAATTAATTAAAATTTTTAACAGAATTTCTGTCTGAGACTCAAGCAGGATAAAACGGTTCAAGATTTTAGGCTTTAGGGTTTAGACAAACTGTTACAGATGAGAAATGACAGAACGACGCTCGATAGCAGATGCAGCGCAAACAGATGTGCACACATTAAAATCATCTTCAGATGAAAACAGGTCAAGCTTATGCACCTGACTGTGTCCTGGGGGACTCGTGATCGTCTTTAATTAAGAAAACAATCTTCCTCCGCTCAGAGTCCTACTTCTGGATTCATCATCTTCAATGCTGTTGTTTCTGAAGGATCCTGTCTGAGGATGACATTTCATCCATGTTTAAAGAACCAGACTTAAGTGGAAAAAAGAAAGAAGATGTTTAGCAGAATGCATATGCTGCTCTTCTCCATGTAATAATAATTAACCTTGTGAAGCATGTCTCATCAAATTCATCAGCAAACTTTTTTTTTTTTTGGTCTTTGAACAAATGTCTCTTAATTATATTACTTTATAATTTATAGTAACTCATCAGTTCTGGTAGTAACTGATTACATGCAAACATATATGGATTGTAAATAGATTTTTTTTTTTTTTAAGTACTTGCTCATAATCAGACTACAGTCACAATTTTATGGATTACATGATAACATATTTCTCACATATGGGCAGTCAATTATTCATTATTTATTGATTCTAAAAATCCAACTTTTTCATACCATTTATCTTTGACTTTATGTTGTATAAATAAATTTGTAAACCACACTTATGCATTTAAGGGGAAATAGCTGAACTATTCACTCACAGTCTACTCACTTATGTCATGTGTAATGCATTTTTTGATGTTGATATAAAAAATGTAATACATTTTCTTTCTCTCTCTTTTTTTAATATCAATAAGAATAATATCAATATTTGATGATAAATGTAAATTTGGACAAAAAAGTAATCTAAAAAGTAGTTAGAAAACATTACCTAAAATAAGTAACCTAAATGTATTTTATCATATAATTTGTAATCAGTAATGGACGACAGTTTGTAATCCACCGAGCTCTGTAACTCGCAGCATTGAGGCATGAGATGATGACCTGTAACCAGGTGAGTTTGCAATGAGTTGCAGGTTTGTTGAGAGAAACTCTGAAGTTATTCTGGGAAAAGTCTCAGTTAGATAAGAACAAGGCCCAAATTATTTTACATTGTTGAAAATATCTAAAGTTTTAATAATCTCATTCAGTACGTCACTCAAGAGCAATTTACTCAGCTTGATATGAAAGTCTTTGAGTGTGTGTTATTCTGTATGCAGTGATTTGAGGCTTTAAGGGAGGTCTTGTTAATTTCCGTCTTGCTCTCAGTCTGCTTTAACTGAAGAGGGAAGAGCTTGTGCAGAGATTTGTCTTGATTTACTCAGGAAAGTATGGCTTCTAATGTGTGTCTGACCTAAAATTATAATGCTTAGGTTTTTAAAATGTGAGAAGCAATTTTATAGAAAATGCAGTGTTCTTTTTGTCTTTTCTTCCTTTTCTTTTTTTTTTTTTTTTGGTGAAGATATCTAAATTTTTCAGTTAAAGTGACTCTCAATCTCGCTTCTAGATCATTTTGTTGTTATATGTTACTCCATAAACCTCCTGGAGAACTGGAGCCTTTTCTAGCAGCAGCACTTCTGAATTTACAAGGCCTCAGACCTTTAGATGGAGAGGAGACCGTAGAGCAGAAAAAAAAGCTAGCATTTGCAAAATTGTATTTTTATGTCATAGAGATTATGATGTTAAAAAAGACAAGTGGAAACAATGAAGATTATAGAATAATTGAGGTGATTTTTGTAGGAAAGTGCATATACACAGAAAAATTCGGAAGGCCACTTTTGTTGTTGTTTTTGTTGTAAACAGATATATAATCTAGAGATGTCACTGTAAGTGTGACGTCAAAAGATAAAAATTACAGACAATTTAATGCACAAAAATCAGCTAATTCTAGTCAGTCTGTGCATCTCTCATTTAACTGAGTATATAATCAAGTGAAAATGGTGAAATAAGTGGAACATGTTGTGGTAACTATAACAATACGTGTATCAATGTCCAAACCAAAGAACATCACTGTTCTGCTTCTTCAAACTCTCACTGCAGGTTTGTTGTTTGTGCCATTTTCAACGCTCAAGAATGGCAGCTTACTTTTCTTATAGTCCATCATCTGAAAAAAAAACTAAAAATAAATAAAAAATAAATAAATGTTTTGGAAGTGATTCCAACTATATGTGTGCTTTTGGCGTCATTAAAGTTTTAATAATTCTATGAAAACAGCAAACTCTCTAGTTATATTTCTGTATTCAGTAGTGGCCTGTGCTTCACACCAAATCTGATATTTCTGAGTCTGCAGGAGGAAGGTTGGCATGCCGTCACAGAATTCCTGGAGAACAGTGAGTTGGGCTCCGTCCTCCTGTCCACTTCCCTCCACAGCTAATAAAGTGTAACTCTTTATCTCAGACAGGTTTTTAATATCAGCGGAACAAAATTAAGTTGACCCCGTCACAAAGCCTCGGGACTGACGGTGAAGTGTAAGCCGGCCTTCTCCTCTAATCTCACCGTCGCTCCTCCGGCGCTCCCCTCAGACGCCGATAAGACCTCCCTCGCGCTAGCGCTAAGTCTAATGAAGATCTTATCTATTCTCAATAGTAGATATTAACATGTCCTCATCAAATCCACAACCCTCGGCCTCCCTCAAATCAGCACCAAACAATGCCTTACCGACGGATTCAGAGAAATGAGCTTTCCTTCATTTTCTTGCATTGAAATTAGTCAAACACTCATCAAGATTAATCAAACGGATCAGCAAGAGCAAACTAAAATGACCTCATTGTCGAGGTTCTGAATCAAGGTTCTGACAAGTGGACACGCCCCTTATTGCTGATTGGTTCAAAGTGTGTCTTGGTGCTCAGTTTGATACACTTACAACAGGGTTTCTCAGAAATTGCTTACTGTGCCTTTAAAGTACACTTGAGTTTTAATGCGATCACTTAACGTATGCAACACAACCTTTCAAACTACGCTTCATTTCATATCATGCATGAACATTAACCTCTGCACACTAGAAAGTTCCATAATTTTCCAGTTTTCCAGCGTTTGTGCTTTCACTCTGAACGGTTTGAGTGAAAATGTCTTTGTGCTTTTTTTAAATTTGTGCAAATCTCTGAATCGTTTTGGGCAAACGCGTGACCGACAAATAATCAATTGGATCTTCAGTAGTTTGTTGTTGTGCACAAAAATATAACATAACACACTTACCAATTACAACCATTTTTATACACAGTCTCCCCATTTAAATGGGGCCAAATGTAATTGGACAAATAAACATAATGATAAATAAAATTTATTTATATATTCACAAAATATATATATATTTTTTATATATATATTCACTTCACAAAATATATATATATATTGTGAAGAGTCAGCTGCCTCCCCCCTAATTATCATTGTCACCCCGTGCCAAATCGCCACCCTTCACCAGGCTCCCGAAAGGAGTGGGTGTGTGAGAGAGGAGGGGCGCTGGATGAGCCAGGGCTGACGACGTGTGATGGGGCACACCTGATGTAAATGGAGTCTCATCACCGCCACTGTTTAAAGGCCCAACACACCTCTCCTCGATAGACTGGCCTCTTGCCCGTGCATGCACGCTGGTGTCCTCGTAGGTCAGGGAAGGGTGCGTTGAGGGACTCCCGTGCCGCCAGATAAGTGAGCTGCCGGACCCCCGGTCCGGACGATAACCGCACCTGTTTACACAGCCATCAGGCCAGGAGATCAGGCCGTCTACCCTCTTCAAGCGCCGTGACCAGCGAGAAAGATGTAGCCACTGGAATAAGCCGCCGCTCCTCGCACCCCGGACCGAAGAGGGGAGCGCATGCGACCGCCAGACTACCTAGACCCTTCCTTCATGAACATTGCCCTACCTAGACGAACCCCGCAGCACAATGAGTACACCAGATCCCCTGTTTATTTTGGACAGTAGGGAACAAGACATCATGTTCGTCATGGGCAACACCTCGTCGTGACCCGTGTCTGAAGAATATATTAAAAAAACACCAACGAGTAGGCCGGCGAAAGCCTCTGACGTCACTACCGGCATGACTATGGATAAATAGGCACCAGGAGGACACATCATTCACTTTTTCATCTGAAGTTTGCATCTGAAGCATGGCAAGGAGCTAGAGGACCAGCGTCTCATTCCCGACTCAGGGATTCATGGTTACATTCATAACCTGAGACATTCCCTTTCAAGGAAACTTCGAACTGTGTCCTCTAGGGGTCGCTATGGGGAACAGTATACCCACACCGCCATGCTGAGGGGAGTGCAGGCCAGAATAATGGTGAACATAGAAAGATACCTTTAAAGGGATACGGCTAAGAACCCAGCATTTTATACTAAGTCTTGCCTGTCACACAGGGGCTACCGCTTAGTCTTGCAAAAGCTTGCTGAAGAAGCTCTCTCAACAGATCCCTAGTAGCAACACCCTGTTTAGATAGGTATCCGAGGACACATAGGTGGAGTGGCGCCCAAGATGAATGGGGCTTTTACCAACTCAAGAAAGGGCATGAAGCAACCGCGTGAAGCCCTCACCCTATAGGATTTTAGAAAGAACGCAGAGCACTAGTGTGTGAACAGTGTGGATTGTACTTACCATAGCATGGATTTTAAATACTATTCTAAGGAAGAGGCTCTCGTGGCACTCTTATGGAGCAGCTTCATTGATGGATTGGTGCATCTCAAAACAATATGTCTGAGAGTCATCAACTCAATCTGTGGAAATAATGCTGGAGCGCTCTGGGGAAAGAACAGAGAACTCAGTCTCACATGAGAGGAGAACTTCGAATTCAGAAAGAGAGTATTGCACTCATAGGCGACCCTTTTTGGAAAAGGGGAGCGCTGCTAAACTACCATGAGAATTGCCCAAATAGCCCCTCATGTTGAGGAAAGCGATGCTTGAAGTGTATAAACAAATACTGGCTAAGTGGAGCCCAAGGAACCAAGGTCTAACCATCTTAAGAAAGGGAAAGAACCTTAGCATGTAACCCTTGCCATACAGGATTTCAGAAAGTGCACAGAGTCTTGCTTGCACACTCACCACCATGTGGTTTTCAGAAAGTACACAGAGCTTAGTGTGTGTCCCTAAAGGTTCCTAAGCATCGCATGAGTGCTGAACCGCACAGGAGAGGCAAGCTCAAATTTCACCTCGACTTCCCGGTGGATGCGACAGCACAACTAAGCAGCCAGGAGACCCCTCAGGGTGACCTGGCCGGAAATACATGAAATTCCTTGCATTGCTGTGCCAGGCCTGATGATCAAGGAGGCTCCCACAGGAACCTGTGATCTCAGCCGCCTAATACCGGAACATGAAGCCAGAATCAGGGCTATCATACCGGCTGGACAAAATGCTGATGAGTGTTTAGTAAACACTGTAACTGAGCACTGCAAAGGAAACTCACAGATGTTATTGGTTGACACATAACCACCAGCAATTTAATACACATATAAGTATATACAGAAAGGGTCTCATACTCACCCACCCTGGTTCCTGTGCTGGAGCCCTTTTGAAGCCTTTTAGTCCGGACCATCAGTAAGGTGGTTGCTATGAACATAGAACCAACCAAAAAACATTAAAGGTCCAGCATAGGAGGGTGTTATGCAAGAAATTTCCACCTAACCTCGATCAGGTGGAGAGCTGGTGGTTACAAGGGAATTAGGAAGGGGAGTATAAGAGCGGAATTAAAACCCCCGCAGGTGGGGGAGGAGAAGGAGTCACTATACTAGCCTTCTGTGCCCATTTTTGATCCTCAGATCGAGATGTGCCAGGACCCCTATGTTGTTCGGGCGCGGACCTGGACCTTCGTGGAATGAAAGATTTGAAAGCAGCTGAGTGCGCCTTCGTCTCCCAGAATTTCTCAATTACCGTCTCAACGAAAATACTGAAAAGTTCGGAAGACGAAACCTAAGCATCGAGAAGAAAGTCTTTTCTTTCTTTCCGATGTCGGCCAGGTTCATCCACAGATGTCTCTCCATTACCACCATGGCCGCCATAGTCCTGCCCATGGTGGAGGCAGCCTGCTTGGTAGCATGGAGAGAAAGATCTGTGGTGCAGCGCAGCTTGGCTACCTGGTCAGCTGAAAGGCCCTCGCCTTTATCCAGGTCCTTCAGCAGATCAGCTTGATAAGCCTGAAGCACTGCCATCAAGTGCAACGAAGCCACAGCCTGACCTGCTGCTGCGTATGCCTTGCAATTTAAGCAGGATGTATCCTGGAGGGGCTTAGATGGCAAGGAGGGAGATTTAAGAGAGGACGTTTCCCCCACAGAGAGATAACTAGCCAGCATCTTTTCTACAGGGATGCCTCTCATAGCCGTTTTTGCGCATCACCTCAATGCTTGCATAACTTGTATGCTGAAATTCGTATTCTGAAACCTTCCTGAGTAGATCCCAGCAGAGCACTAACTTCAGTATCAGGGTTAATGATAAAACATCCTCCTCCTGAAGTTCACTCTTGTCTGCCACCGACGAGCGTGAAAGGGATAGTCCCTCTTTAAACTCCTCAGTGACATCCACCTGCGAACCCCACGAGCTCACTCTCCTCCATGCCTCAGCAGTGGCGTGTCCTGAACTGCGGGAAGCAGATGGCTGTCCCTCTTTACTTGAAAAGTGAGACAGACAAGAGCGGAGCTTTTTCATAGAAAAATGCTCGCAATGCACGCAGATTTCCCCCTCAATGACATTGCGTGTGTGCTCTTCACCCAAACAAATGATGCGAAGACTGTGTGTGTCATCGGGTGTCAAATAACGGCGACATGGATGTACACACTGTCTAAATGCCTTGCTAGTAGATGCCACAATAAACAGAGAAAGATCACTCTTACCGTGGTCGTTCAGATGCATGCTTCAAACAAAACAGTCAATGAAGACGAAGAAGAGAATGATGTGTTCTCCTGGTGCCTATTTATCCATAGCTGCGCCTGTAGTGACGTCAGGGGATGTCGCCGGCGACTCGTTGGTGTTTTTTTAATGTATGCTTCAGACACAGGTCACGACGAGGTGTTCCCAATAGTGAAAATGAAAGCGAACTATTTGTTAAAGACGTGATAGCACTATCAAACCCATCCACTGAATCTTGTTCAGAATCACTCAGTGTGTGGGAATGTAAAAACAGCTCAGCTTCACGGTGGTCAGATTGAAACACTGTGCACTCTGACTTCACAAACACAGCCAATCAGAATATCACAATGCTTTTTGTATGTCTGTAAATTCTGGGAAATACAAAAAAATGAAATAAACATAGGATATAATAATAAAAAGAAAATAAATAAACTGTGCAGAAATTAGGACATCTTACTATTTTTATGTGTGTGTGTGTGTATGTGTGTGTTGTTAAAAGGAGGGAAAGTAAAATAATCTGGATCTCTTATCATTGCTTGTGGCATTGGAGGGGAGGGGTGGGGTGGGGTGGGAGGACAGATGAAATATTAAGTGTGAGCATGGCTGGAGGACATGGAAAATAAATGGGTTTGCTTGACAGATTTGCTTGATATTTGGATGGATCCATTCCATCCATCCATATCAATTAGATTTATTGATATACATCATTTTATTAATTAATCTATTTATTTATTTATTTATTTGTTGAACCTTTTCCCAAAAAAGAGACCAGATATAAAAAGGATTTTGTGTAGTCAGAGAATAGTGCTCATAAAATAGCATCAGCCTTTATTTTGTGATGTCCTTATTCATACTCAATACTCAACACATTGCGGACATGAAATATTGATGTGAGTGTAAATTGTTTTATTATGTGAGTGTGGAGTTCAGTGTGAAACAACGATCAACTACAGTTTAGTGCCACATGCATTTAATGGCCGAATGTCATGACTAATCAGAAAAAAGCGAGAGTGGAATTTGTTAATGATTAAATATGAAGTAAATTCCCCAAAATAAGCAGAAAGCATTCACTGGGGTCAGATGTCACACGAGTAGCATTTTGTTTTCAGTTCCTCTAGAGCTCATTTCACTCATTCAGCTCAAGTAATAGCAGGAAAGTGTACGATCAATGCTGATTGATCTGAAAGACCTTGGCAATTACCTGTGTGCACAGAGCCGTGTTCTAGAGGTTGCGTGAGCACACCGCAGCACTGCTGGATTGAGTTAAAGCACTAACTGACACCTGGACTCGACTGTCGCATCTCATGAACGCAGAGGATTGTTGTTGTGTTGGGCTCTGCTGTCTGTCTGCCGCTATTTAAACTCAGGAAAATGCTAAGTGAAGGGTTTGACCTCTTTAAGTGTTACATATTGTATAAAATGTCACCCACATGTGACATGCAAATTTAATCAGGAAAGCTCCATATATTGTCATTTCAAACTGCCAGCCAACGCAATGCTCAGATACAGTCATTAGATCATTTTTAAAGTCACTTGTGTTTCTGTCATGCTGGACGCTTTCCTGCCATTTTTATTAAGGCTTGGATGAAAATACTTTCTCGATTTTGATCTATGCTGTTTTCCAATAAATTCATCTTATTACAAAATTCAAACAATAAACACTCTTCAATGTAAAAAAAACAAAAAACAAAAAAAAAAAACATTATTTGTCCTTTAACTCAATAGTTAGCAAGAGAGAGAAAAACATTTTGATAAATGTATGCAATATATTACAAACTCATTTCAATTATGCTTAACCTGGTCCTCAATATTTAATATATGTTAGAGTTAGAATAAATTGAACATACAAAAGGTTATGATATCCACTGTTTAAATGTTTATATTTCACCAAAAAAACTGGAATAGAAACTGAATTACATCATAAAAAATTAATTAAGATTTTATTATCAAATTGCTCATTAAAAATATATATGTTTCATTGTTTTAAAATATTTTATAATACATTTTATTGTATACTATTTTATATATATATATATATATATATATATATATATATATATATATATATATATATATATATATATATATATATTAATAAAAAATTTGCTTTATGTGCAATTTGTATGTTTGTGTATAAAGCACTTTAATAGTAATTTAGCAATGTACCAACTGACAGGGTTTTTGAATAGTATGGTATTGTATAGTAGATTTTATCCATAAATAAAAAATAAAAATTAACATACTGTAACTAATTATAAATCCAAATGAATTGATATTTAAATAAAACAAAAGGTTGTGAATCAAGTTCAAATTGCGAAATGTCTCTCAATACTGAGCTCTAACTTTGGCATTTTAGACATAATTTAGTAAAACCTGATTATAATGTACAGGCGAGTGGGTTCATGTTTTAATTTGTCAGGACGGTCTGTTAGTCCTCTGGGTCTTATGATGCTCGTATCTCTCCATTTAAGAAGAAGATCGATGGCCGCCCCAATGGGTTGATCACCTTAATGCTTAATCAATGCAGTCCAGCGCTCAGGAGTCCCCGGGGCCCTAGGAGACTCATTCATCGCTGTGTGTGAGAGTTATTCTAATCTGTGACGGCCGTCCTCATGCCTGCAGACAAACACTCGTGTTGCTATTGATCTAGTGAGAGTCTTTTATGACTCGCAGATATCTTCTTCTCTTCTCTCACATCAATAAAAAGAGAAGTGTTAGCATGCTTTTATAAAAAAAGAGTACTTAATACAGAGATAATATACTTTAACCCTCTGAGGTCTAAGGGTATTTTTGGGGCCTGGAGAAGTTTTGTCATGCCCTGACATTTGTGCTTTTTTTTCTTATAATATTCTTGGTTAGTGAAAATATGCTTGGTTAGTGAAAAACTAAAAATGTTAAAATACTTGAATAAGGCAATAAAACACATACAGAACATTGGTTCCTGGGATTTTTGAGAACTGGAGCTTGTAGCCTAGAATTTTTTTTTCTAAATTATGTGAAAATCATCTTGTTTACTCACTTACAGAAAACAATATATTGATTTAAATTTTCTAAGACACTTTTTGTTGGTAAAAGTCATATGCGAGTAGGCGTCAACTATCATGAATATCATTGTGATTTACACCTGAGAAGACAAAGGCCTAATGAGCTGCATAATGAGCTGCATAATGAGCTGCATAATGAGCTGCATAATGAGCTTTTCAGTCAAATGTGTCACTGAGAGGGAAGAGTTATAAGAAAGAATGTGATGACAAAATAAATGTGTATATTTTTATGTTTGTAGTTTATTTATAATATGTTTAATTATCCCACAACATAATTTAATATTCACTTGGGAGTGCAGTTAAACACTCTATTAGGAACAATCAAAGCTGACTTTTAAAGCTGATTTTTTTGCATCATTACTCCAGTCACACAATCCTTCAGAAATCCTTTTAACAATCTTATTTAAAAAAAAAAATGTATTATTATTATTATTATTATTATTATTAATGTTGAAAAGAGCTGAGAATATTTTTCAGGTTTTTTAGGGGGGATAAATTGAAAGAACATTTATTTTGTTACATTTGTTACAGTTACATTTATTTGTTACATTTATATTATTTACATCAAGCTTTTGAATGGTATAGTATTGTATATTGTTAATGAAACTTTGTAATGTTTCATTTGATTATACATTTAGTCAGGAATTATAGTTTGGAAAGTCTAACTAGTAAAATGTTTACATATATATATATATATAGAGAGAGAGAGAGAGAGAGAGAGAGAGAGAGAGACTTACTCATCTTTATGATCTCTGCTGAATAAAGCGCTTCATTCTTTTTTTCCGAGGAAATCCAAATCTTAAATCCTGAGGTAATCCACATCACATCTTTTTGGGGTGAATTATGTCTTATTCCTCTCATCGCGAAGCAAACAGTAAAATATAAAAGAATCTTGAAGAACAGTCTCACTGCATTGTCTTCTATTGTATGGGTGTAATTCAAGCAGCGCACTTCAGTGAAATATAAATATTGAAGTGAATAATCTGAATATCGAGTTCAGCGGGGGCGTGGTCCAGTGTTGTGCCTGAACGCGTTCATTGAACGATAGTTCATGAACTCGTTCATATTTTGGGCGAACGTGAACTGAACGTGCTGTATTAATGCCTGATGAACGTTACTGTGAACTCATTCATTCTGGTGTCTGTGAACGGCACGCTCTCTCAGGTTAACTTCGTTCAATAGGGTGCCAGAATTCTATAGAGCCTTCCAGGCGAAAACCCGGCTAAAACACACCGTAAACGAGTCTTAATATGTAGCAGAAAAACACCCAATCTGGCAACACCAGCCACCAGTGTCGCACCGCCGTCCGCCGCATGCGTGACGCGTCATCAAAAAAAAAAAAACAGCAAATGACAGCAGCATGTAGCAAGAAGGCGTATGATCATTTAAAAGAATTTTATGATGTTTATGACAAGTTCGGTGAGAATGGGAGACAAAGCATTAAAGCAACAATGGGGAAATGCTGTCCCCTCAATGCTAATGTAAACCCTGGTTGGATAAGGATTCAACATTGGATATGAAGATGAAATCTGAAGCATAGCTTCATTGTTAAAACTGATAAAATAATTGCTGTCTGTGATTCTATATGGGCTGTGGCAATAATTTTGAAAAATAATAGCTCGCAGCAACGTATGGAAAAAAAGAACTATGAACTTTTGTAGTTTGAACTATGAACTGAACTAGTTCATTTTAAAATTTGTGAATTGAACTTTGAACTAGTTCATGTAGAAAGTGAACTTTCCCAACACTGGTGTGGTCATATTAGAAGATAATGAAGGGAGACGTAAAAAAAAAAAACGGACATCGCATTGTTTTCATATGGATTACTTCATCACAGAATATTTGTTTTCAGCAGCACTTGTTTAGTTTAAAAGCAGACATGTCAAGCTTTCTTTAGATATCTCTCTCATGTCTCTTCGTTGAGTATTCACGGAGTTACAGTTAATTTTAATGATGTGTTTGTAAATGAAGATCAGCGCAGAAAAAGGTTTCAGAGAGCACACCTTGTTTGTTATCTTTATTTTATAAATGCACAAAGTTTTGTTTTTATTATGTCTGTATACAAAAAGTAGACCCTTTTTTTACAGATTCGATTGATCAAGTCAAGTCAAGTCACCTTTATTTATATAGCGCTTTAAACAAAATACATTGCGTCAAAGCAACTGAACAACATTCATTAGGAAAACAGTGTCAATAATGCAAAATGATAGTTAAAGGCAGTTCATCATTGGATTCAGTGATGTCATCTCTGTTCAGTTAAATAGTGTATGTGCATTTATTTGGAATCAAGTCAACGATATCGCTGTAGATGAAGTGTCCCCAACTAAGCAAGCCAGAGGCGACAGCGGCAAGGAACCGAAACTCCATCGGTGACAGAATGGAGAAAAAAACCTTGGGAGAAACCAGGCTCAGTTGGGGGCCAGTTCTCCTCTGACCAGACGAAACCAGTAGTTCAATTCCAGGCTGCAGCAAAGTCAGATTGTGCAGAAGAATCATCTGGTTCCTGTGGTCTTGTCCTGGTGCTCCTCTGAGACAAGGTCTTTACAGGGGATCTGTATCTGGGGCTCTAGTTGTCCTGGTCTCCGCTGTCTTTCAGGGATGTAGAGGTCCTTTCTAGGTGCTGATCCAGCATCTGGTCTGGATACGTACTGGATCCGGGTGACTGCAGTGACCCTCTGATCTGGACACAGACTGGATCTGGTGGCTACGGTGACCTTGGAATAAGAGAGAAACAGACTAATATTAGCGTAGATGCCATTCTTCTAATGATGTAGCACGTACATCGGGTGTTATGGGAAGTGTTTCCGGTTCCGGTTTACCTAATTAATGCAGCCTAAAAATCCTTTAACGGATTTGGATATTAAAAGCATATTAGTATGTTATGCGTAAGCCAGGTCAAAGAGATGGGTCTTTAATCTAGATTTAAACTGCAAGAGTGTGTCTGCCTCCCGAACAATGTTAGGTAGGTTATTCCAGAGTTTAGGCGCTTAATAGGGAAATGATTTGATATTCTAGGTATTATCAAATTGACTGAGTTTTGAGAACGTAGCGGACGTAGAGGATTATAATGTAAAAGGACCTCATTCAAATACTGAGGTGCTAAACCATTCAGGGCTTTATAAGTATTAAGCAATATTTTAAAATCTATACGATGTTTGATAGGGAGCCAGTGAAGTGTTGGTAGAACCAGGCTGATATGGTCATACTTCCTGGTTCTAGTAAGAACTCTTGCTGCTGTATTTTGGACTAGCTGTAGTTTGTTTTTTAAACGTGTATGTCGTAATATAGACTAGTTACATCGGGCAGGACATCCAAACGCTTGAGCTCTCCTCTCATGATCAACCTTAAATATGGCTTATCATCTGGAAAGTATTAGCAATATTACATGGCCGCTCAATCTAAAGTTAACCCAGAAAAATGTGTGCTTTGTAACACCATGTCTACACCTGACAGTAACTGCAGGAGTGGGAGCCGAACAGTAGCTCACTGCAGAACAGATGGAAGTGAAGGTGTGGTCACTTGCTCTGAAAAATACTACGTAAATTTTGGTCATACAGATAAGAGTAATAAGACACTATGTTTATTTGTGTGCACTCATAATAACAAAAAAATCCCACTTTTGTAAAATAATTGAAGCAAACAGGACTCGCTTTCTGCAGTCTGTCTCTGTGAATTTGAGCATGAAACTGTGTATATCTTTGCCTTACGGAAAAAAAATGATCTAATGAAATGTCTACTTTCAAATTAACCAATTCAAAATGTTAATGCAGCCTCCTTATTGTTTTTCCCTGACACATTCATAATCGTTACTTCTGGTGCACTGTGGCAAGCTTTATGTGTGTGAGCACTTAATAGGCTATGTATGCAATTAAAGTCTCTGTATTATCATTTAAATTGTTTATTAATGTGCGATTAGTCAACTAATGCTTCAAATGAATGACTACTAGTGGGCCAGAAAAATCTTTAGTAGTGAACAGCCTTTGTCTGATCACTCTGAAAAGATATAGCAACAAACTAAACATCAGGGCCAACACTGTAAAACTTTTCACTGTAAATTTACAGTAAAATACTGACAGCTGGTTTGCCAGCCACATACTGTATTTTTACAGAACTAGTACTGCAAACACAATTTACAGTACTAGTTCTGTAAACCTTTGTACTGTAAATTTACAGTAAAATACTGGCAGCTGGGTTGCCAGCCACATACTGTATTTTCCTAAATTTACAGCACTGCACTGTAATTACAAAATACAGTATATACCACAATTTTACGGAATTATACTGTCTACAGCAAAAAAAAAAATTTTTTACAGGGAAAACATTATACTGTGAACTTTAAACAAGAAAATAGAAACCAACAACATTATCTGGATTTTAAAACATTTATTTTAAAAACAACGACCAGACATTTGCCTTTTGCAAACACATTTGGCTGAAATGCCAGCTGTTTTTTTTTTTACATTTAAAATGTTAGTTGAACACTTAACACTTTATAATATAGTAATCTTGTTAACCTTTAACAAATTTACAAAAAAAATTCTGAAATTTTAAGAATAGAACCTCAAAATGGCAGAAATGGCAGTTGTATTATATAAATGGAATTAACGATGCAGTAATCATAATTACTTTTAATGTACTTGCTGACAGGATCTAAACAGTTCCATTCAAAGTCTGAAAGTTTTCGCAGAAGTGAGGAAACTGGTGGGCTTACAGTGGCGTTCTTTTTTTGCACAACTTGGCGAGTTTTCTTTGAAGTCACTTTTCCTGTTTTTGCTTTCAATCCACGTTCAGGATTGATGTCAACAAAGCATCTAAAATGCAGAAAAGAGGAAAAAAACACAATGAAATATTATAGACTGTGCATATAGAGAGAGAGAGAGACAGAGAGAGAGAGAGAGAGAGAGAGAGAGAGAGAGAGATTTAACGACTATTCACCCAGCTTATATTAACATTATAATCCCCTCATCAGGTACTGGATCAGGGCCTACCAGAGTACCAGTTGAAATGCAGCCATGAACCCTGTTTATGTAGAGCACACATTGCCGAATCCAGTCCAAACATTTGTGACTTCAATAATATTACTAAATTTCAACCTAGAGTCCTTTGCACCATGACCTTGAGCCAAATACTAAGTTGTTCAAAAAACTTTTTCAGCAACACCGGTTGATGGCGCAAGCCCTTACAAGCTTTTACCAAATCACGGAAGTGAACTCCACGTCTGTGTTAGCAGTAGAATTCGCCGTCAGGCAATTGTTATTTAATAAACTCCTGATGTACTTACAAACCTTCCAATCCCTCGTTTTAGGAGTACAGAACCTATTTGTACTACTGTAGAAGTTGGGTACCCTTCTAGTCATCATTATTAGTGGGGTAATTTACTTGACAACTTTTGGAAAAGGCTTCTGGTGGGGGTGTTTGGCTCAATGTCATGGTGAAAATGGCCCTAGGTTGATTTTACTCTGAACCATCCCTTTAAATACCCTAATTTTACTAAGGCCTAGACCTGGCTTAAAGGGTAAGTTCACCGAAATATAAAAAATATGTCATATATGACTCACCCTCATGTTGTTTTTGCCAAGCAGCTGTGTCTGTGTGTGTGAGCTTGTAGCATAGCCTACGTGCATGTAAGGACCTAACTTCGCTGTGATTGGCTGTCCACCACCACGTGACGGGGACGATTTCTTAAGATACTCGCAGTCACACAACACAAGTGTAGTTTTTTCTCAAAACGTTTCCGTTTTACAATGCCAAAGAGGTCTAAAGAGTATCGCGAACCAAAGCCGGTGTTGCGGTTTAACTGGTTACCGTGTTATCTGGTGACCAACTTCCTGGTTTAGGTCTCCGCTGCAGATGTGCTGGAACGACGGCAGCAGATTCAGCGATTCTGAAAGCTAAAAAACGGCGCGCCACGAGACAACAGTCACGAACCACCGAGCTACCGATCTACACCGAATTAGCTCCAGGACTCTGGATTCAAGACAGAACTCTCGGCGTCACATCGTACAGCTGCTGAATCAAGGAAACGTGACCGTGTTAACTTGTGACCTGTGTTTACCTATTATGAAAATAAACCATAGCAGAACGATGACTACATTTTATGGTTCATGATGTTAAAGAACATTTCATGACTTCTCAGACAACTGTACATTTGTGGCTACTGTGGGTTAATTATAAACTAAAGAAAATGTACCATGTTTTTACTATGGTAAATATGAGTTAACGATAGCGTTTATAATTAACCCACAGTAGCCACAAATGTACAGTTGTCTGAGAAGTCATGAAATGTTCTTTAGCCACAAATGCAGTTTGATTTTTCACTAAAAAGGTTTTTTTTTTTTACATTCCTTTGCATTTTAGTTGGTTCAATATTAGCCTGTACACAATATCATTTGTTTATTTATAATATGTTCATGTTGTGATTTTTGTTAATTTTGGCCAAGTTAGGATTGATACCAATCCTAAGTGTCAGCTGGCACACCCCTATCCAAAAAGCACAACCAGTTGTATTAATAATGTTATCCTGAATGTGAAGTGTTACCAGAATTTGTTTTAATTAAGGTGAAAAATAAAAGTTTGAGCTCATTTCAATTTTGATTTCTGCTACAGGTCTCAAAATAGTTGGGACGGGGCATGTTTACCATGGTGTAGCATCTCCTTTTCTTTTCAAAACAGTTTGAAGACGTCTGGGCATTGAGGCTATGAGTTGCTGGAGTTTTGCTGTTGGAATTTGGTCCCATTCTTGCCTTATATAGATTTCCAGCTGCTGAAGAGTTCGTGGTCGTCTTTGACGTATTTTTCGTTTAATGATGCGCCAAATGTTCTCTATAGGTGAAAGATCTGGACTGCAGGCAGGCCAGGTTAGCACCCGGACTCTTCTACGACGAAGCCATGCTGTTGTTATAGCTGCAGTATGTGGTTTTGCATTGTCCTGCTGAAATAAACAAGGCCTTCCCTGAAATAGACGTTGTTTGGAGGGAAGCATATGTTGCTCTAAAACCTTTATATACCTTTCAGCATACACAGAGCCTTCCAAAACATGCAAGCTGCCCATACCGTATGCACTTATGCACCCCCATACCATCAGAGATGCTGGCTTTTGAACTGAACGCTGATAACATGCTGGAAGGTCTCCCTCCTCTTTAGCCCGGAGGACACGGCGTCCGTGATTTCCAACAAGAATGCCAAATTTGGACTCGTCTGACCATAAAACACTATTCCACTTTGAAATAGTCCATTTTAAATGAGCCTTGGGCCACAGGACACGACGGCGCTTCTGGACCATGTTCACATATGGCTTCCTTTTTGCATGATAGAGCTTTAGTTGGCATCTGCTGATGGCACGGCGGATTGTGTTTACCGACAGTGGTTTCTGAAAGTATTCCTGGGCCCATTTAGTAATGTCATTGACACAATCATGCCGATGAGTGATGCAGTGTCGTCTGAGAGCCCGAAGACCACGGGCATCCAATAAAGGTCTCCGGCCTTGTCCCTTACGCACAGAGATTTCTCCAGTTTCTCTGAATCTTTTGATGATGTTATGCACTGTAGATGATGAGATTTGCAAAGCCTTTGCAATTTGACGTTGAGGAACATTGTTTTTAAAGTTTTCCACAATTTTTTTACGCAGTCTTTCACAGATTGGAGAGCCTCTGCCCATCTTTACTTCTGAGAGACTCTGCTTCTCTAAGACAAAGCTTTTATAGCTAATCATGTTACAGACCTGATATCAATTAACTTAATTAATCACTAGATGTTCTCCCAGCTGAATCTTTTCAAAACTGCTTGCTTTTTTAGCCATTTGTTGCCCCCGTGCCAACTTTTTTGAGACCTGTAGCAGGCATTAAATTTTAAATGAGCTAATTAAGTGGATAAAAGTGTAAAATTTCTCAGTTTAATCATTTGCTACATTATCTATGTTCTATTGTGAATAAAATATTGGCTCATGTGATTTGAAATTCCTTTAGTTTTCATTTTATTAAAATTTAAAAAACGTCTCAACTTTTCCGGAATTCGGGTTGTATTTGTGTTGATGTTGAAATGGATTTTAAAACATATGTTATCGAAAAAAGTATCGTTAGGAATCGGTATCGAATCTGAGGTATCGAAATTGGCACCGGATCGAAAGATTTTGAACGATACCCAGCCCCTAATGGACAGTATACCGTACACACAGTTTCAATGGAGGGATTGAGAGCTTTCGGACTAAATCTAAAATATCTTAAACTGTGTTCCGAAGATAAATGGAGGTCTTACTGGTTTGGAACGAAATGAGGGTGAGTAATTAATGACATTATTTAAATTTTTCTGTGAACTAACCCTTTAAGCTAAGCCCTGTCTGCACTGCAAAAAAATGCTTTTCTTTTTGTCTGGTTTCCTGTCCAAATATCTAAAAAAAATCCTAAATCAAGATGCATTTACTAGATACGTAAAATTAGATAAGATATAATGTCTTGTTTTCCAAGGGAATTAATCCAAATTAAGTTGTTTTTTTTTTGAGACTGGAAACAAGTAAGTAAAGCATGTTTTGCAGTGAGTGAAACCAGGTCCATGTTGTTATTCCCAGTAGTCAGCTGTACAAAATGTTTTTAAGTCCTTAACAAATACTGTCAAGACAAAGGTTAGTGACAATTCAGTCTAAAACATATGTCAAATACGCCAATGACTTACTTCTGAACAAACTCAAGGGTGCATGCTGCCTCTTCCTGGTACTGTAAATCGAATTTATAGGAGGCAAACAGCGCTGCCAGGCCAGTGATGAAGTTGGGCTGTGCTCCTTCACACACAACTTGACCCTCCAAACTCAACATCCAGTGCTGGTTGCTCAGAGATTGACCTTTAATAAAAATAAAAGTCAGAATGAAAAAGTAATAATAATATTTAAAATAACTATTGTCGGTTCCAATTTGGTTCTATGTAGTTGTCTATTCATAATTCTACATAACTGTTAAAAGAACTCTGTTCACAGGATACACCATTTCATTCTGCCTTAGTAGTGCTTTTGGGTAGGGTTCATCAATACAGTAATACTAAAATTTAATTTATATGAGCAATTTCCTATTTAGAGGAATAGTTTTCCCTGGTTAAATGAAAGTAGTTTTAGAGTTAGTTAGCTGGACTTCACAACCACACAATTTTGCTGAACACAGTTGATTCTTCCATACATATGTTGCCAATTAAAATCTGTTTTATATTTCTCATACCATCACCATTCTATTCCTGAAAAAAGTCATACAATATTGAAACAACATCCCACTGCAAAAGGTGCTTTTCTTAGTTACTATTTTGTCTAGATTCCAGACAAATAACTACAAGTTATTACATCAAGAATAATAAACTAGACAAGTAAAAATTATGTCTTGTTTTCTGAAAATGGTTTACTTAAACTTTTTTTACATCAACTTTATCTTTACCTTGATTTTTCCATGAACTAAGAAGTTTTCTGCATTGGATAGGTCTTATAAACTCCAAAATGTCATCTTCTTTTACATAAGCCAAATCATCCAAGCCTTTGACACCTTGGTCCAATAGCTTCTCAACAAGCTGGTTGGTTACATCTGGAGATAGGCTTGCCAACACCAACAATACAGCATCTTTCAGGATTTCTTTCATTCCAGACATTATTCTAAAATTGGGAAGGAAGGATGGAGAACAATTACTGACAAGCCTCACAATGAATATTCAGGCAGTGGATAGTAATCCAGTAGACTGTCTTGATTTATGCATAGGTAGCCTTGATCTTGTGGTTTCAAGCAATGAACTCCCTGGTCTATAAGACAAAAAGACTGACTTTTCTTTATGACAAAATACACATTGCAATTGTCATGTACAATAATTAACTGAATGTTCCCAAACACAATTCCCTCATCATTCTTCTGCAAACAAAATGCATGTTTTTCAAAAAAAAGAGATTCATCTGCATTATCTGGCAAAAGTGCATTCTCCAACTGCTCCCTGCCATCACCACAATCAAAGAATTCAGACTGTGGATGTGAGTGCAGTATACTATGACGCAAACTTTCTGCTGAAGAGTTTCGATGTTTTATGGATAAATGTAAAGTCAATGTAGATGCTACAGAAAATTGTTTGTTGCATGTAAATGGACATGGCACTCTGGTGCCTTCTTTGATATGATTTTTCAAGTGTAAAACGAAGTTTTTCAAATCACTGCACTTTTCTTGACATGTACCAATATCACACACTAAGGCATCAATTCCTAACTGCTCAACAGATGACTTTGAGAGCCTGTCTTTGTGATCCCTGAATATGTGAGCTTTGAAAGCAGTGAACTTTTTAAATGTTCTGGAGCAATCCGGAATATCACATTTGAAAACAGAATTTGGAACATGACTATAGATTTTCATGTGCTGGCAAAATGCTGACAACGATTCAAAAGTACAATCGCAGAACTGACACCATGGCATTTTTGCACGTGGACTAGACACTACTAAAGCACTTCCTTTAGCACTGGATTTTTCATCAGATTGTAAAACCTGAAACGAAGAAAAAAAAAAAGCAGATCATCCAAATGACATGGTAAATCACTCGGTGGAACGAGTGATTTTTATTTTCGCTATTTTTATTTAATATAACTTATACATATATATATATATATACATATATATATATATATATATATATATATATATATATATATATATATATAAGCAGAAATGGTATGCAGTCTGTGTGAAATTTCGAAGTTAAGTTAACGTACTTGGTAAAGAAGGAGTGTTTTTTTTTCGCGGTACAAAACCACGTTCGCAAAATCAAACTAATTTATTCGTCTAACTTAAACGATGTAGAAAACCGAACTCAATAAATAAATAAAAATAGATTGGCTTACCGTATCAGTCAGTTGAACAGTCTTCTCAAGCTCTAAAATCCACTTTTGCTCACAGATGCATGACCGATTCTTCCTCCCGTCTTCATGAAGTTCATGTGACGTTAACCGTTTCTGCTGCGTCACAGGCAACTCATATTTGAAAGACGCATACAAAAGCTTACACGAAACGAAGTTCACACGAACCAAAAGGCTTAAAGATTAATTACAAACTCACAAAAACTCACACAGTTGGCACATCAGTTGGCGTCATGTCTCATCTGAATTTGAGCGCGAATAAAATCAATCCCACAATGCAATGCATTTACAGTCTGATACTGTATTACGAATTTATCGGGAGGAAAACAGAAATGTGCTGTATATTTACAGCTGTTCTGTAAATTATACAGCCTTATACTGTATTATAGAAAAACAGTACAATTCTGTAAGAAATTCGCTGTAAATTTACAGTAAAGGGTTACAGTGAATGTCTCTGCCGAATTTGGGGCTTGTGGCATTAAAGCCCTAGGAGGAAATAGAGTCAGAAAATTTACTATCAAAAGAAAAATAATACGTTTAAATAGCATAACAGAATGTTGGCTTTGTCGACATAATTAAGACTTAAGTTCAACAATTGCATTGTTTTATTGTGGTGTAACATTTTATTTTAAGGTGTCCTTGTTACAAGTTACATGTACTTACTATTTTAATAACAATAAATTAGGAATTATTACATACAAGTAACCCTAAGTCAAACCCTAGTCCTAAACCTAACCATATAGTAAGTACATGTAGTTAATTAATTTTACTCAGTACTTAAATGTATAATTAATGTTATTAAATTTTTGAAAAATGCTTGTTGGTAATAAACACTTAAACTGTTATAAATTGTATTTTATGTTGTTGGGTATCACAAAACGTAATATAATACGAAAAAGTAGGTACTATCTTACAGTGGTTTGCAACAATTCTCCCTTCCCCCACAATGCATTGCATTATGTCACCTTGGGGAGAGAATTTACCAAAGCCCGCCTTGAGAGCATTGATAATGACTAGAGATACGAGTAGTAGACGAGAGTATTCAGATATCGCAGTTTATAGATAAATAGATAAAAACATAGATATATATAGATAGATAGACAGACAGATAGATATCGACCAACAGCGACCAAAACGCACTCACTTCCCTACAGCACAAGCTTTCCAATGCAGTTTCCATGGGACGGCACCCAAACAAGCACCAGCCAAACACAGCGACAGACACGCGGCTACGTTTGCAACAACATTTTCACGCCCATGTAGCTAGCATGATGTTTTCTATTTCTAGATGACAAAGACAAAGTTTACCAGTACTACGACGCTATGACATATGTTACCGGTACTTATCTGAACTAATGTCATGATCACTGCCACTAAATATAAAAAAAACATTTTTTTTTCACTCTGTGCTATTCAATGACAGTTAAAAAAAAAAAAAAATGTTTTTATTGTGCACTGCTGCTCGTAGACTAGCTCCAGTGCTCATTGCTGCATTGCTAAATGATAGCAACTCACCAGGACACTTCACCAACTCTCCACTTGCTCTCCTCGGACCATGCATTTAATTGGCTTTGACGGCCATCAGTTCTTGGCAATTCCTTATTTGTCCTCTCACGCCTGGAAATTACAGAGCTGCAGGTCATCATACATGTTGGCTCTTGCCACCTCTTCCTCATCCCAGTCAGTCGCCATAGTTCTAAAACTAGACTGATGTTACCTTTCCTCCACTTCTCCCCAACGTGACGTCAACACCGAATTGTGTAAAAAAAACACTGTTAATACCAAAAATGTCAAAAACTGGTCTTTAAGACCATTTTTGAGACATTTTAAAAATCATACACATATCTTGAGTGATTTATGTACCCATTAAGCGACAGTGGTGTTTAACCTGCAACATGGGCTTTAAAGTACTGCTGAATGCACTTGGCAACATGATCAACTAAAATGTACATTTATACTGAAACTTATATTTCATGTATTTATATTTGTAATTGCAATTTAGTAAATTTACAATCTATTAACTTTAAATGTAATATTGAATAACACATACTAGGGCTGCACGATATTGGGAAAAAATGACATTGCGATATCTTATTTTTCTGCGTTATATATTGCGATATGAAATCTAATCTAATTTTTTCTTACAAACAAAAATGGGGTGAGCACATTTACATTCTCATTTTAAATGATTTAAACATCAGAGTATTATTTAAATTATTTAAATTATTTATTTGTAACTTTAGGATAGGGTTTGAATAGTTAACATATCAACTAACATGAACTTACCACGAGCAATACTTTTGTTACTATATTTATTAATCTTTGTTTATCTTAGTTGCATAAAAACACAGCTGTTCATTGTTTGGTAATGTTTCTTCACAGTGCATTAACTATGTTAACAAATACTGTACAACTTGTGGGTTCATTGTTGGACAGGTCAGTTTTTTAAACCATTCATTAAATTGAATCGGTTCAAAGGAATCATTAGTTCGCGAATCAGACGTGTACGGC
The DNA here is from genome assembly GCF_963082965.1 of Carassius carassius. Classification (NCBI taxonomy): domain Eukaryota; kingdom Metazoa; phylum Chordata; class Actinopteri; order Cypriniformes; family Cyprinidae; genus Carassius; species Carassius carassius. The sequence continues at coordinate 45,115,094 of NC_081757.1, read as the reverse complement.
ACGCGTTGTGTAATTATCTCTGCAGTTTAGGATATTGCACAAGATTTGACAACACAGAAAACATTTCATCACTGTATAGTTTTTTTTTTTTTTTTTCTCGACACCATCGTGTCAATTGATTTTGATTAATATGCGCGAGGGAGAGAGAGCAAGACAGCGCTCATGTTGTTTGAAGAGTAAAGGTGAGCACACGCGTGGCCGGGGCTCTCTCTCTCGCTCTTTTCTCTCTCGCGCTCTCTCTCTTTTTGTTTAAAGTTTAAACATAATGATTTCAAATGTACTTAAAAGTAAAACATTTAATTCAACATAATTACAAAAACTGTGCTTAAGTGTGTTTAGAAACACATTCATGAAAGTATCTCTCTACAGTCTACAGTTTTTATAGACTTAAATGTACTAAGATTTAAAATGCACTAGAAGTGCACATTCAGTATAATTAAGTGCATAATGAAAGTAGCTCATATCTCTTTGCTTATGTCACAGTCGTTAGCCGTGATTTGCTAATTGATTTTACTGGTCTGTGACTGTTGATAATGAGAGAACTTCACATTCAAGAGAGGGTTAGATTGGACAAAAAAATAAATAATAAAAATAACAACACACCCACCGCGTACAAGATAAGATCATCAATATGTCAGTGTGTTTTCCAGAAAGGATTTTAAATGTGTATTTCTGTAGTTTAGATGGTCTCAATGCTAACACACATTAGACTTCTAACAAGGGATTTTAACATAAACGATAATGTGAAATGATTGTTTTGTGTGTGTGTGTGTGTGTGTGCATGTGTGTGGGCACGTTCTGTACACAAGATGAATCTGTGGTCCAGTTTCATCTAGAATGGCTGCTTATTAAAATATTCATAAATACAATCCCATTGCCTTGTTTTATGAGTATAATTATGACTGTCTACAGCGATTGTTCAGAAACATGCCAATTTTAAAACTCTGCGAAACACTACTTTTGTTTTAATACCAGATTATTTAGTTTTATCGTGCTTCATTAGCATGACAAATAACTCAGCATTTATATTGCCAAAGCAGCTGCAGTTTAGCAGCAGACATAGTAGAACAAATGAGAAATATAACAAATAAATAAATACAACCCCCCTCCCCCCAATGTAATAAAAGATGAAGTTAGACTGATTCTTAAAGAGTTTTACCATTTACTAGTTTCCTTGTGCTTTTGGTTGATTTCTGTGTTTGTGGATCACAAGCATCTGTGTTTTGTCAGATGTCTTCAGTCTTCAATCAGGTCCTCTCTGGTTTCCCAGATCTCTTCGATTGGACTAAGAGACTTTTAGCTTGACACAGGCGTCATGGCCCTTTAATCCAGAGTCTCACCTGTATGAAACTTGATGCCAGCTAATCTCTCGCAGCAGGATTATCAGATTAATCCGGCTGGTTTAGAAGACTGACAGACTATCGGAGAGTTGATCTGTCAAATTTATCGGGCTCTTTTGGCCACGGAGGCAGTGTTTGCTTCTCTCTCATGGGCCTGGAGCGAGAGATAAGACACACAATGAATGGAATTCAGAAAAACACAGAAATAAGCCTCAGTGTAAAGCAGAGCTTTATCTGAGAGCAGGAATGGAGAGCAGAAGTCCACTGACCTGCCAGAGCGTCTGACCCCAGGACCGTCCAGAGCGTCTCTGAGCTCTGATGCAGGTCTAGACAGCTCAAGCCCTTCTTCTGGAGAATAGAAAAAAAAAAAAATCACAACAAATCATTGAAAGGAGCTGCTGCAGAAATGTTGATCATCAATCTCAGGAGGGCAAACTAAATACTTTATTTGTTTTGTATTCCATGTTTTTGAACTCTAATTTTTACAAAGAAAGAAAGAAAGAAAGACAGAATTGGTAACAAAAGATGCACATTTAGAAATCAACTAATACATATTTGTTGAACATTTTCAATAGAATGGATTGTTATAATTAATATTAGAATGTAATGTTTGAATAATACTATTAATTGATTTAAAAAAAAGATTTCTGAAGAACCTTTGCTAACACATGAATAAATTACATTCTAATTCAATTTAATAACTGATTGAAAACAGTTATTTGGAATAATAATAATATTTCACAATATTACTTTTTATTTCACAATTTCAAATAAAGTGAGCAGAGGAGATTCTTTTTCCTCAAACACAAAAACAATGTAAATATATCAATGGTAGTTAATACTAACTAATACTAATACTAAAAAAAAAAAAAAAAAAAAACATTTAATGAAATCATAATTTAATATTTTCCACAATATTTGTCTAAATGATGTCAGTTCTTGGATTTTTAAAGATTTTAATGTTAACGCCTGGTTGGGAAATGTCATGCCCCTTTCCATAGCCTCCTGCCAGCTTTAGTGTAAATATTGTGTCAAAGTCAAATCAATTTGAGCGCGATTTAAAACCGGATGATTTGAACCAATCTAAGTTTGTCTGCCTTGGTAAAGTTAGCGTGTCTCAGACATAGTTATAATACCTTCTCTAGTGCAGCTCAACCAGATCTCATACCATTCGTTTATATTTGTGATATCTCAAATCATAGAAAATATGTGTTGTTGTCTAAACTAGTTGTTCTTTGTAGTTTTTGACAATTGATTTATGTTAATTAAAATATCTCGTTTTGAAGTGGACTTTGAGCTTTGCAGATCTTCTTTATGTTCAAACAGCAACATTACAGACTAACTGAAGTTAAAAAATTGAAAAATCATAATAGGACCCCTTTAAGGATTTTTTTGTAAAGGGAAAAATAATAAGGTACTAATTCAGTTATAAAATAAGTTAATAATTTAGCTGTTTTATTTTTACTACAATTAAACGCAGTAAGTAAATTAAAACAGCAGTCCAACAAATTATATCACAAGCTTGGCATTGTTGTATGGACTCACTTTTTACACTTAGCTGGAAGTATTGTTCTGTCTGTTTGTTTTCTTCCCGTTCTTGTACTGCTCTCTTTGAAATCTTCAACAAGCATTTGTCAAAGATTAAATGTTATTTGTGACTGTGAAATGATTCCTCCACACTCTGCACAGACACAATAAACAAACAAATAGACATTTACACTGCAACTTTCTTCTTATCGGTGAGGGTCGGTGGAACTGCGGGGGTCCAGCTCTGTAGCCCTGCGTTGATCGTCAATCAGAACTCATTTAAATGAATAACAGGGGTACGATTGGACTGATTTCATCAGGCAAAATCAGGTCATTTTCAAGATTATGACCTTTAGCTTATTAACATTTCAGAGTGCAGTCTAAAAACACACAAATACATTTAAACACAAAGAAAGAGGGAGTCACTCTTCAGCAACGCACCAACACTCATCGTAAAAAATAAATAAACTACTTCTGTTATGAACAAATGATGGGGATTTCATCCCGGACGAGCCCCCAATTATCATGTCATCAGTAACAACATATTTAAGTTTTTTTTTTTTTTTTTTCGGTGTTTTTACAGTGTGCCAAAGGCCATGTGGTTCAATCAGTGAGCAAAAATGAGACTGGAGATGGTATTTGTGATCTGTTTAAACAGAGGTGTGTTACCAAAAAGCATTTAATCTGAATTTTAAGATGCATAGACTTGTGGTTTCCATCAGATTTGTAATAATCATACCAAACGTGTTTATGCTGTTCAGACTTAAATTGAGATGGATATGCCAAAATTAGATTTCTGCTGCCTGTTTGAACAAAGATGGATTGTTGGTTTTTTGATGACTAGTCAACCATTGTGTCCCATCCTCACATTTAAAACTAATTTTAATGTTAGTGTCCCCAGATTGCTTTGACAGTCGTGCTAAACACACACACATCGATATTTGCGCTATGTTTGTTGCCCACTCTGATATCTTGTTTATAGCGTTGGTTTCCCCGTCTGTGCTGCAGATGTCCGTGGTGTGGACGGACAGAAAATTTTTTGTTTCTTTATTAATTTCAATATTTTGCCAGAGTCAAACATCTGTGATTTCACCACACTGACTTAGATTGGTGCTTTCCCACAGTGTGTGCTGTGCCAACACATGCACGCACACACACACACACACACACACACTCATGCCCAGGTGCGTCAGCGTAGTGGCCAGGTGGATGTCTGGCAGAAACACCAGCACAGATGTAGAGGAGAATTCTGAATCTGATCTCACTGACAGACCAGCGCTGCTAGACCACACTGCTGATCAGCTAGAGGAAGAACTGTTTGTTTGGATAATTTCACTTGGAAAATTTAACCCACAGTGAAAAGTGTGTCATGAAAAGTGAGATGCCTATGGCTGTCCTTTCAACACACACACACACAATGTGGCTAAAGTGCTTTTAAAAGAATGTTGTGTCGTGCTGTCGATAAACAGAAGCTTTCAGTGTTGTGTTTCTGTTGTTTTGTGTGTGTGTGTGTGTGTGTGAGAGAGACAGAGAGAGAGAGAGAGAGAGAGAGAGACAGAGAGAGAGATAAAGAGAGAGAGCGAGAGAGAGAGGTTGAGTCAACACATAAGCTGGCCAGCAATCAGTAAATTAATTAGCTGGACCCTCTGCAGTGTGTGTGTGTGTGTGTGTGTGTGTGTGTGTCAGAAAGATGAACAGATATGTAGAGGTTGTAATTCTCTGGTCAAGCCTGAGCAGAACTTGCAGCCAGTACTAATGTACTGAACACAAAACACACGTTCAATAGAACCCCGACCAACACAACATCTGTCTCTACGCCTGTCTGTCTGCATGGTTTTGCTAATCCAGGTCATAAATGGGTCATGAATGGTTTATTGAAAGGCAGTCCTGCTTTGCAATATCGCTCTAAAGTGATTCTGTCCATCTATAGCCCGCGGCGGTGTATGTGTACGTGTGTGCTCCTCTGCAAGCGTTTGACAGATGCTTGTCTGATTTCCGTCGCTCGATCTGTAAAAATGGCTCCACGTTCACTCTGCACTGACATCCGCTGCGGATCTGTTGACACATCCTTCTGAGTGTGTTTCTTTAATGGCCTTATATTTCATTTCCCAGCAAAAGAAAACACCATTACCCAGAGCAGTGAGTCGCGTCGGGCCGTTCTGCTCGCCGGTGACTCCTCCTCCTCATCTGGGCTCTGATTCAATTATCCAAACACACCGCTCAAACTTTCATTTAGCTCATTTCCTAAAACCGTTTCTGAGGAACTTAGTGTTTCTTTGTCTGATACACATTTGGCTGCATTAAAAGCATTTTGTGCGATCGTTAGGCCACCAGTATTGTTTGTGATGTTGCGGTCGCTCTTGTGTTTGTGCGCAACAATGCATCGGCTACATGCCTGCAAGTGAAAAGTGCTCTATCTCTGAATAAGCTGATAATGTGAATATTCTATTCTGTTTTGCATGTACATGTTTTGCTAATAAATAATAATATTTGTTTCTAATCAAACATGTTGACAATATATAGGACTCTAGGTCGTGGATTCAGCAGCTTATTTGATTCTAGACAAATGCTAAACTACATGTCACGAATGTTTCAGCGTTAAATGCTGTTCATGTTTATGATTCAGCCTGAAGTCTGTAAAATATCCAGACACAGCTAATGGAGAAGCTTGAGTCATTACTGACCAGGGCTGGGTCCTGAAGTGACAATAAAACAACCCAACAGAGGATCCGCCGCGAGTAGCGCCAGAGTAAATGGAAATGGGCAAAGAGGGCCAGAGTCCAAGACGGGCTACAGATCAAGCCCTACAATTGATTCTCTTACACAACGTCCATTCTTTGTGAAATAAACTGGGCCACCAGAAGCTGCAGCAGTCAGCTCAGGGAGATGAAGACATGCTGTGTCTTTTTTTAATTGAAACATGGAACACTGAAACAAACACATACAGGGCAGCATGCCGCCTCCCCTGGGCTTCTCCAACCACATCATTCTTACGCTAATACCAGCATACAGACCACCACTGAAATGAGCCAAAACGGATAAGAGTATGGCCAGAAGGAGCTATGTCAGCACTGCAGGATTGCAGGAGTGTGCCAACTGAAGCGTGTTAACAGAGGCAGATGCAATGAAGTATAACATCGGTTTGGAGGAGTGTGTATCATCTGCATTAACAGTTGCATAGATGATGTTAGCCATTATGGAGAATGCTATTGTCAACTCTTCTCGAAGATCATGTGCTGTGATGGTCCAACGGAACCTTAGACAAGAAATGACAAGAAACAAGATGTTTAAGACAGACAGATTTGACAACACACCTGCAAGTGTGCTAACCAGTTAGCTTATCCTCAGACAACCCGCGGAGCAGGGCTGTCATTCCTGTTTGCTTCTAATCCGCCACCATCGCACCATTTCCAAAGAAGTCAAATGTGTCCTGCCTCAGTGACGGCTGGCCTGTGTGAGTCACCCCAATCATTATAAAGTGCTTTGAGAAACCAGTCCAGAACCCCATTAAGTCAATGCTGCCCACCTCTCTGGACTCCCTCCAGTGTGCATATCAACCTAACCACTTACATTATGATGTCACATCGGGAAAACGAACACCCATTATAGAATCCATGTTCATATATCAGGAGAGAGAAAATCTGGCTCTCGAGATTGGTTGTCCTGCAGAGTATTTTCAAATGATCCTGAAGGCTTGGACTAGAGTTTTTTCAGGTGTTTTTGATTAAGGTTGGAGCTAAGCTCTGCAGGACGGTGGACTTCAAGGGTAAGAGCTGCCACCCCAGGTTTAGACATTCATTCCTTCAAACCCTGCAAGAAAAACTGATTTGTTTTCCATTTGACCCATCCCCTGTACCTCGATCCTGGACTTCCTGATGTGATAGCGCTAGTCTAAATAAGGGCTGGGGATGAATCGATAAGGATCATTACCGCAATATAATATTTCTTGATAAAACGATAACAAGAGTAAAACTAGTTTAAAGCCAGATGAAACAACAATCACAAACAATATAAACACTGTGTGCAACGATAAAGTCAGAAGCCTTTTCAATCTGCACATCGCCATCACTTACCATAGATTTACTGTAGTAACACTGCACCATGATATTGTGTCTGTGGAATTATTAATATTATTATTATTATTATTTTTTACCATGGTATTGAGGTGCTATATGTGTGGTTTTAACTGTGGTTGTCATTATCTAAATGAATGATACTATGGAAGACCGGTGGTTAATTTTAATAAAACTCAAACAGTCACAATAATTAAATTTCACAAGATAAAAAATAGGTTTGATTTTGATTACGAACATAAATTTAAATCTGCATCCTAACTCTATCTATACTACTGCTGTCAAATGTGCATTTCTAAAAGACAAAAGAAGTAATATTATTATTACTATTATCAGGTAACAAAAACCCATTTCTTGATTTCAAACAATATCACTCATTAGAACATGCAGATTTTCTATTTATATTTTCTATTAAGATGTTTATTTTGTTAAGGAAAATTGACTGGAAAAGTGTTTGTCATGTTCTGACCATAAAGAGTAGTTTAAAGTCATAGTTAACAGTCTGGTCTCTACAACTCCTGCTTTGGAGCAAAAATCTATCTATCTATCTATCTATCTATCTATCTATCTATCTATCTATCTATCTATCTATCTGTCTGTCTGTCTGTCTGTCTGTCTGTCTGTCTGTCTATTATTATTATTATTATTATTATTATTATTATTATAAATAAAAAAATATTTATTATTATTTATTAGGGCCATATTGCCTAACCCTGACCCTAGTGTAAATGTTGACAACCTTGAATACTTATCATTGTACCCCCCCCCCCCCCCCCCCACTCCAGAAATGTTGTTGGGAACCACTGCTCTAGTGGACCGTTGTGCAAGCAACACTATCCTGCCTTTGAATATCTACAAAACAAAGACAGTTCAACGCCGACCACCTCCTTCAGCACACCAGGGATGTCCTGCAGAGACTTGAGTTTCTGGATCTGAACATCACAGCCAAACTTTCCTAGTCCCTCAGTACAACCTGACAAGAAAGCCAACCTTCTTTGGAGACTGAGGAGAACAAGGTACAGAAGAACCTTTGAGAACATCAACATGTATCCCTCTCTTTTGAAACCTCAATGCTTCAAACCTCAAGACACTGCAGCTCCTGGTAAAAACAACAATTACTGGAACTTTACTCTCTCTCACAGCCAGGGCTCTAGACTGAGACTAAAATTGAAACTCAATGTCTTGACGTGTACTTCTATTGCCAGGAGAGATTGAGCTTTCACATGAAGAACAACTCACAAGAAAAACAAGATGCCAATTTTGCACTATACCAATGCTTGGCAGCACATCTAATTATTATCATCAGGATTACTATCATTATAACCGTACCCCAGACCACTGTTTTCAAGCAGACGTGTACAGAAAAAAAGCTGTTGTCTGAAGTAAAAATAAAAACACAATCTAAGAAAGAATTGCTTCGGCTTGGACATTCTTCACAAGCTATAATGTGTAAAATGTCTTGACATATCTTTCATCAGTTCATCGGTCATCTAATATTCACGTCTATTTCAGAGCATGGCCATGTTTTAATTCCTCTTCTGTTTAATGTCTACCGATTTCTTAAAAATCTTCCAAGGATCAGTAAACACCATGAACTGCAGAAGGGGTCTGAAGAGCCCCTCAGGGAGCTGTTCAAAAAGGCCCCCGTAACAAAGTCAAAGGAAATTGATTTGCACATTGTCTGTTAAGAGGCTTTCATGGACTCGCTGGTTATGGCTCGGCTGGAGAAACGCTGTCCTAGATATGGATTTACTTCAGCAAAAAAATAAAAAAATAAATTAAATGGAGTTGGATGGTTTATTGTAGATCAATGTAGTGATAATCACCGTCCAAGATCCAGCAGTCTTTCACTGTGATCTGAACCAAGTGTTATAACGTGTGTGTGTGTGTGTGTGTGTGTGTGTGTGTGTGTGTGTGTGTGTGTGTGTGTGTGTGCGCGCAAATGCATTTTTAGAATTGGAAAAGAGCTGCAGGAAATGTTTGTTCCACTAAATACAATTCCGACATGAATTTTATGCTAAAACTCGAATTGTTATGAACTATCTTTTACAATACACATTTCTGTATTAAATAGCTTTTGTTACTAAAATGAAAAATGTGGAAGTTTTTGCAAGGAGTCTAAATCATATGCAGCACTACGAGTACTATTAGGACTGTGTGTGTGTGTGTGTGTGTGTGTGTGTGTGTGAGTGTAATAGCTATTCCATTTTCTGTGACAACTATAATACATATTAGTGTGATGAGAAAATGCAGGTCATTAACCAGCAGGCTTTATGGCAGGAGTTCAGTGTGGGTGACGTTAGTGACACATTCGAGGAGAGAGAGAGACTGCGTTTCCTCTTCCTGTCTCACTCAGCTGGCTGTTTTCTCTCATTCAGTTTTCAGTGCTTCTCAAGGCCCTGTTTTTCTCAGCTTGCTGTGTATCTCCCCCATCTTTCTTAGCTTCCTGTTTCACACAGTTTCCTCTTTCTTTCAGCTTCCTATGAATGTCAGTTTCTTATTTTTTGTCTTTCTCACCTTCCTGTCTTACCCATTCTTTTGTCTGACTTTATTTCAGGTCTGTTAGCTTTTTGTTCATGTGGCTTCCTGTCTCTTTCGGCTTCTTGTCTTTCATTTTGCTGTTTGCCGTCCTTCTGCCTCACTCTGTTTCCTGTCTCTGTTAGCTTCTTGTCTGGATCAGGTCAGTTCTGGTTTTAGGTCAGTTCTAATGTTAATTAAGACATAATCATCAATAGCTGAAGCTTCCAAAGACAGCGAAAGATAAAGATAGACAGAGATGGTGCTGAATTATGCAAGATGAGTTTCTGTCAGAAAGTGCTTCACGTTCTCTGGAGTTCTATGGGTTCTGACAGGAGCAGGCTTCCAGTCAGCTTCTCTCATCTCCAGATCTGATTTATGAAGCGTTTCAGATCACCGTCGTAATGAGGTACCTGTATCAGGGCTAAATGAGGTCAGCGTGAAGGGCTTTATGCGGGAGGTTGATTATGAGTAATGACAGATACTATTAAAAATATGAGACGTCAGTTCTGTGATGTTTGAGGAAAACAGATCTGAAGCGAGATTCTCAGAAGGAGCAGGAACATTAGGAGCGACCAAATCAACAGTTTGGTACATTCTGAAAAAAAAAAAAACACACACACACACTGGTGAACTCAGAAACATAAAAAGAACTAGACATCCACGGATGACAAAAGTGATGGATGATCAGAGAGTCCTCTCCATGGTAAAGAAAAACCCTTTCAAAATATCCAGTCAAGAGAAGAACACTCTCCAGGAGGCAGTGGTGTCTCTGTCAAAGTCTACAATCAAGAGAAGACTTCACCAGAACAAACAAAGAGGCTTCACCACAAGCTGCAAACAGAGCTAGATTAGACTTTGAAAAAAAAAAAAAACACTCTAAAAAAGCCAGATCACTTCTGGAAAAGCATTCTTTGGATGGATGAAATTAAGATCCAGCTGTACAAGAATGATGACAAGAAAGAAGTCTGGAGAAGGTTTGGAACAGCTGATGATCAAAGCACACAACATCATCTGTGAAACATGGAGCAGTGTGATGCAGGAGCATGGCTTCAGTGGCACTGGGTTACTGGTGTTTAGTGATGATGAGACAGAAGATATAAGCAGCCGAATGAACAGATAAGTGTATAGAGATATACGCTCTGCCCAGATTCAGACAAATGCAGCAACGCTGATTGAACGGCGCTTCAAAAAAATGATGACCAAAAAACAGCAAAAGCAACCCAGGAGTTTTTAAAGTAAAAAAAAAGTGGATTATTCTGCAATGTCTGAGTCAGTCTCCTGATCTGAACCCGATTAAGCAGCATTTCACTCTAGTGAAGACAAAACTAAAGGCAGAAAGAGCCAAAAAACACACAACAACTGATGTCAGCTGCAGTAAAGGCCTGGAAAAGAAGAAGAAGAAACGTCTCCATTACGTATGGTAACCCTCGTTCCCTGAAGGAGGGAAAGGAGACATCATGTAGGATGACCGATGAATTCACTTGGGATATAGCTTAGATAGACCAAACTACTTCGAGTGTAAACAGAACGAACCCAAGCACATTGGCATGCGATTATTGCATTCAGCTGCAGCTGATCACAGCTGGATCATCGCATGACCCAGTGACCACGCAGTAACCTTCGTCACTCATAGCATGAGGTCCGTTGTGGTAAGGAGTTCTTTGAGAACTTCCAAGTCATGTTTATGCTTGTGCAGGTCCCTCAGTGCATTAGCCTGGTGCACTTGCAACAACGCCATAGCATGTAAGGCGGAGGCAGCTTCTCCACAGGACATGACATTCAGCCAAGTATGGTAACCCATACTCAGAATTCGTGCTCTGCATTTAACCCATCCAAAGTGCACACAAACAGCAGTGAACACACACAAACCGTGAACACACACCCGGAGCAGTGGGCAGCCATTTATCTGCAGCACCCAGGGAGCAATTGAGGGTTCGGTGCCTTGCTCAAGGGCACCTCAGTCGTGGTGTTGTCGGCCCGAGACTCAAACCCACAACCCTAGGGTTAGGAGTCAAGCTCTCTAACCACTAGGCCACGACTTCCCCCTAAATCAGAGCCAACGAATGCCTGAAGGCCCGGGAGGGAAGCAACGGTTTGCCCCGCCAAGTGGTAGTGGCATTTGGACACAATTGCATCGCAAGCGACCGCTCCTCCTGGGGGACTCCCATGTCTCCCGAGAGTGGTGAGGGAAGATGGGCCACTGGGGCGCTTTCTGGCAGTGAAGCTCATCATTCACCTATGGGTAGAAAGGCACTAGGACGGGGCCCTAAGAGTGAGCCACCCCAAAATACCGATCATCCAACCTCTCGGCGGTCCGGCAAAGCATAACCATCATCTCCAGATCTGAATCAGGCACTGCTGGCCGCCCAGAGGGTGGCAGCGCTAACACATCTTCCTCCCCAGAAAAGTCTGGCTCACTTTCCAATGCATTGATCGACATTCGAGCCACGAAAGATACAGGTGATACCCCCGTGGTGAGGGGGTCTACAGCTCCACTGGTATCAAAGCGCTGGCGGACTATGTGCTACTCACTCGACACGGGAAAACCACCACCGCTGAATCGCTGTACCACCAATATGAGAGCCCTCGAAGAGCGTGGTTGACTCATCTTGCCGACTCAAAGCAGGAGATCAAGAGCAGAACGATAGAACCACTCGGCTCCGAATCAAAAAGCTGAAGATGCGGTGCACCTGTTGCCTACTTATACTTTAGCTGTGATCAGCCGCAGCTGGATGCAATAATCGCATGCCAATGTGCATTGGCTCATTTAGCTTACACTCAAAATAGACTGGTCTATCTAAGCTAAGCGATATTCCAATTAGACTGAAAGGGAACCCAGTCTCTGATGATGACCATGAGAACAGACTTAATCGAGTCATTGTCTGCAAAGGATTCTCAACAAAATGATATATATATATATATATATATATATATATATATATATATATATATATATACATAGTGGCAGGAGGAGCAACTGACACTGTCGGTGTGGCGTCAGGCCTTGGAGAGGCTTTTATTAACAGAAAATAAACCAAGAGGGGGAATAAAAGTGTCGAAAGTAGGAAGAGTGTCCTTGTTTCGTAGTGTTACGGGTTATAGAAGTAAAGCTACTCACTTACTTATGCAGTTTTGTCTTGCTACACTATTAGCATTAGCCAGTGTTTGTGTGTGTGTGTGTGTGTGTGTGTGTTTGTTTTTTGTTGTGCTCTCTTAAGAGGAAACATTGCATCTGTTTCTGACAGCTGTGTCAGTGATGCAAACACACTGGACACGCTCACAAACAGCCGTATGTCTCCACACTGACTGTCTAACGCTCAGGATTCACTCTCACCCAAAGCATACAGTCGCCATGTTCCAGCTTCCGCTGTCATTCACACAATGAGCATCTCCAAATCTGATCCGGAGAAGAAATAATAACAATAATAATAATGTGGATAATCTTAACGGGTCCTGCACTCTATGCAAATGAAGGCAATCACCTCCCTTGTCAAGCTCTGTTAATTGCCCCCTCTTTAATTTCATGAATAAATATCACATTTTGAAGCGAGCGTGGCCGGCCCTCTGGAGGAGAGCGCTGAGTGGGAGGATGTTGGGCTGGAATAGTAAGCGTGTGCCGTTTCTATCAGCACAGGATCAGCCAAGCCGTTCAGACGCGGGACAGAACAATCCCACCACAGACGGGGGACATGCTTGCAGCTAAGACTGTTGATCGCTGGGCTGTTCATGCTTTTTGCATTTACACATTTGGCAGACACTTTTATCAAAAGTGACATACTATAAGACATTTTATCATTTTATTTTTTTTTATGACTAAGGTGTTGTGAGCACCAAATGCTACTGTTTGAGCTACACTACATTACACGAGCCATTCATTTTTCTTCTTCTTCTTAACCTTTATTTAAAAAGGAAAGTCACATTGAGGTAAAACCTCTTTTAGAAGTGAGACCAAAAATTGCATTCAAAATAAATGTTTTTGTTTACATAATAAATATACACAGTAGGGTTGGGTGATTTATACAAGTCTGGCATCCGACGGTGTCTACAGTGAAACACTGAGAAGGATGACATCAGCGGGGGCGGGACGGGTGTTTCTCATACCCAAAGCATGAATCCTTACAAGGGAAAACAACTAAAGCCCAATTCATACTTCTGCGTCAAACCTAGCCTAATTTTAGACCTGCCCTATTGATTTATTAATGACCTTGATGCATGAATGTTGATGTACCGTGATATTCTGAGGAATGTTAAAGAACTCCATAGAACACATCCAAAAACTCCTAGTGTTTGTTAGCACTGCTCTGTCTTACACACGTGTGTTTGTGTGATGTGGCTCCTCGGTGTCGGATGTGTGATGCAGATTGATTAACCTCACTTTTTAATTCAGCAGCACCACATCCACTCTCCATCAATTTCTCGTAAACGTAATTAAACGATTGCTGCGAGTTGCAAGTCCCCGCGTGTAATTGCTCACATTCACGTCATGTTTGGACACAGTCGGCCGTAATATAAAGCCCTCAGAAGCTCTTCTGATCAGGCCAGAGCTGTGCGGATGCTGGAGCTGTACTTTATTAAGTCTAAATGAATGTAAAGCTATAAATAACCACAGATGCTCCTCTGATCTCAGCTGTTTCCTAACACACTTGATTTCCCCGCACTTTGAGCGTCTTCAGAGCTTCATTGTGCTGAATATTTACCAGAAACTTCCACACGGATGGGTCGGCACACGAGAGCCTGGAGTTACTCGTCTTTTTTGTGTCTTGTGCTCTAATTCCCTCCTCGCTGGCGTTCTAATCGTAACAGAAGCGGGCAGATCAAACAGCTGTGTGACACATCCAGTTCTCCATAACATTAGATGCGTTGTTCAGCATCTGTGCTGTCACAACAGACTGGAACGGCACAGGTGTCAAACACAGACAGACACACTAAAGACAATCCGTGAAAACTTGCATTAACAATCCATAGATCAATATCGCTCTCACTGTGCTTTTACAGTCGATCGACATGTCAAAGTGTAACATCACGCAGAGTGTTTGCAGTTTAATAGTCGCTCAGGATCCCATTCAGCAAAACGCCCCCAAAACTCAAGAATGCTCAAAATGCAAAAATGCTTTATATTATTATAAATTACATTATTTATTGATCACTCATGTCTTTTGTCATGTTGCTGTGGAATATTTTTTTATATTATTATATTTATATTATATATAAATATATTTAATATATAAACATAACATATTTTCTTAAATATATATATGCATGTGTTTGTATTTATATAAGCAATAAGCTGCAGAATTATACTACAGACAACAGCCTTGTAAAATCACAAAGGACTTATTGCTTTAATATATATAGACTGTGTGTGTGTGTGTGTGTGTGTGTGTGTGTGCGTGCTTGCGCTGTGTGTGTGTTTGTGCGTGCGTGCGTGCGTGTGTGTGTGTGTGTGTGTGTGTGTGTGTGTGTCTTTTCCATATCTCTGATCATGACCTTCTTGCTCCTAAACACCAGACATGAATCATGTAGCTCATTTCATATTGTGTGTGTATTTAGGGGCACATACACACACACACACACACACAAACACACACTCACACAGACACACACACACACACACATACAGTACATGTATTATTACTATATGGATGTCTTAAGATTATGTTATGTTGGTGTGTGTGTGACTGTGTGTGAGTGTGCATGTGCGTGTCTGTGTCTGTGCGTGTGTGTGTGTGTGTGTGTGTGTGTGGGGGTGACTGTGTGTGTGTGTGTGTGAGTGTGAGTGTGCATGTGCGTGTCTGTGTCTGTGCGTGTGTGTGTGTGTGTGTGTGTGTGGGGGGGTGACTGTGTGTGTGTGTGCGTGCGTGCGTGTGTGTTTGTTCAGAGCAGATTTTCAGTGTATTGTGGAGTTATTAGTATTCTGACTATCTCTGTTCTGTTGTTCTGTTGCACATTTTTCCCTGCGGATAGAATCGTCTGTGCATTTGCTCTTATTAGCATTTGTTTAATTATTTCATGACGTTTAACTCCTACCATTTTTGACCAGTTAGTTATCATGTAAAGGGTTAGCAGCATCGTAATAATGAGGCGATGCAGACAAACACACACACACTCACCTGTGGACACTGAAGGTCATGCTCGGCTCCCGGTCAGCAAACGGCCCTCGGGGATTCTGGACGTTTGCTTTTATTTGCTTTAACAATGGTTTTCTCACTTAACAAGAGCTGAAACATTTTCTTCAGGCCTGGAAGAGCTTCAAGTGACTCAAACCCTCTCACAATGATCCACCGTAAAGTTTTATAGCAGGATAAATCTCTCAGTGTGTGTGTGTGTGTGTGTGTGTGTGTGTGTGTGTGTGTGGCTTCCATACTTCTAGCAATCTGGCTCATTAGGTTTTATTTCGGTCAATGACAAATCCGAAAGATCTACTCCCACAACAACACAAACTTCCCATAATCCTAGTATAGTCCTAGTGCAGTTACAAGCCTATTTAGATCTGCATGGTATTCTTGAGGTGTTCCAGTCTGTTTTTAAAGCATTTCATAGTGCAGAGACTGCACTTATAAAAGTTTTTAATGATCTTTTGATTTCAACAGATTCTGGAGATTCTACAATCTTGATGCTTTTAGATCTTACAGCAGCCTTTGATACGGTTGACCACAGTGTTCTTATCTTGCGTCTCGAGCACAACGTGGGGACTCTATTAAAATGGTTTAGATTATATCTCTCAGCGAGAGTATTTAAAGTTGGGTATGGGGGCTTTACTTCTCCAGCAGCACCAGTGACATGTGGAGTACCGCAGGGCTCTATTTTGGGGCCGATTCTCTTCTCCCTTTACTTGCTTCCTTTAGGTTCCATCTTAAAAAAGCATAACATTAGTTTCCATCTGTATGCAGATGATTTTACAAATCTACCTGCCTATAAAACGTAAGGGTGAGGATTCGATAAATAGTCTGTTAGAGTGTTTTTATGATATTAAAGCATGGATGGCTTTAAACGTTTTACATTTTAATGAAAGTAAAACTGAAATTATGATTTTCAGACCTAGCAGTTTTACTAGCACCTCATTATATACATGCTTATACATGCTTATACATGCTTTTATCACCACTCGCCTGGATTATTGTAATGCTTTATATATAGGAGTTAACCAGGCCTCTCTCTCTAGATTGCAAATAGTACTTTGGCTAACCTCGGTTGTTTTAAATGTGCTTAACAAATAAAATTGTATTGTATTGTATAATAACCCAGTGACCTCTGTGTGTGTGTGTGTGTGTGTGTGTGTGTGTGTGTGTGTGTGTGTATTAGTTCTGTCAAACGATTAATCGCATCCAAAATAAAGGTTTTTGTTTGCATAGTATATATTTGTGTACTGTGTATATGTATTATGTATATATAAATACAAACACATGCATGTATATATTTAAGAAAATGTGTTGTTTTTATAAATATAATAATCTAAGTATATAAATGTATATACATGTAAATATTTTCAAAATTTCTCCTGAATATGTGTGTGTATATTTATATGCATAATAAATAAACAGTATACACATATATTATGTAAGAAAAAATTGATGGGATTAATCACTTTTAATCGTTTGACAGCACTAATACTGTATTTATATGTATAAATTATGAAATTGTATAAACATATTTTGTTTGTCAATACAGACATTACTTTTCTAAAATCTAGATTTCATGAGGATTTTTTTCTTTCATTATATTCAAGATTTGTGATGATTATCCTCTTATGTTTGAATATATTTCATTATAGTTTTGCTTCATTTTATCTTTAAACGTTAGCAGTCTAAATACTCCTAATGAGGACTTCGAGAAGTTTAGAAGGGCTCATATCATTTCTTGACCTCTGGAAATCTATTATCAAAACTGAAGTCACTCTTCAGTCCAAACAAAGAGAAAGTCATATATATGGCAGCAAAATAACAAATCAAACAATAAAACTGGGCTATTACATTCTAGAGGTCAAGCAGAATAAATTAATTCATTAATTTTGGTGCAAAATCACCTTCACTAATATTTTAAATGGACTTTAGCAGATAAGAAAATGTAAATATTGTGTGCCATGTGTCTTCTAACTCTTATAAACACTGGTCTCAGAGATTCAGATTCTCAGTGCAGAAGTGGATAATGGGGTCTTCATGTCTGGAGCGCAGAGTAAAAGCTGATGCATTTGGGGAAAGAGTCTGTTTGTGAGCGCAAGAGCGACCCCCACCACACAGACACTTATTCTGAGGAAGAGAGCTGTTTCTCCCAGCACACACACACACACACACACACTTTCACATCCAGCTCATCTGAATTTCTAAAGCTCTGCTTTCACCATGTGTAATTTCCACACGACTGGAGCAGCATCCCAGAATGAGCCGAGATGATGTTATTCCACCATGTTACAGCAGAACTCTGTGTGTGTGTGTGTGTGTATTCCCTATGTTATATTAACCAAATGTCCCCAGGAGTATAGCAATAGCAGTAATTTACCATGATTGAACTCATGTACAGTAAAGGCTAAAGGCTGCAGCTGTGGTTTAAATACAGTAATAACATTTTAGGTTTCACAGATTTAAATTTACAGTTATTTCACATATATCACATTAACTGATAAAATGTTAATATAGCACCCTACTGAAGTACTAAAATATGTTCTGTACTTTCATAATATACTGATAACCATGAAAACTCATGTAGTAAAGAAAAATACATATAATTAATGTAGCACGTTTTCCATAAACTGAGGTGAACAGTAATCTGGGTTAAAACTGTGAAATTAAATTAGTTTTACCTTAAAAAAGGGATATTTTAAGACAATTGATTTGAATGCAAGGAGTACACTAGAATTTTACATATTTCTGCTACAAACTGTGTTTAATATTCATGGAACTATTTTGAACATTTAATTAAATGCCATATGCAGTTTATTGTTCAACTGGAATACCAATAATAAGCAGAGGGAGGGAGGATAAAAATAATAATAAAATTCTGCTTAGTGCAGGACTTTTAAATTAAAAACAAGTCTTAAACGGACGTGACTCTTATTTTGCAGTGTCTTAACAATTTCCAGTTGTTGATTCAAACAGATAAGGGAGATTCATTTACATTTATCTGACACTTTTACCCAAATTGACTTACAATTGCTTTATATGTCAGAGGTCACACACCTCTGGAGCAACTAGGGGTTAAGTGTCTTGCTCAGCGACACATTGGTGTCTCACAGTGGATTCGAACCCGGGTCTCTCACACCAAAGGCATGTGTCTTATCCACTGCGCCAACATCACCACATTTCCACATTCTTACAACCATTTACAACATATTACAATATGAACCGAGTGTGAAAGTGCTGTATTCATTAGTTGTGATCTGCGCTGAGCCTGTAACAGGACCACTCTTTTCATTTGAATGTGCAGCGCTCTCATTTATTCAAAAATATCCCCTTAAAAAAGTTTAATATTCACATTAGGCTGTATAGTGATTCCTATATTTACGTCTACAAATTTAAGACCTGTAAAAAAAATCCCAAAGCGCATTAGTTCACACACATTGATGATTACTCACTAATGCAGGTGAATTATTCTTGCACTGTTAACCAATTAACAAGTTTTTACCGAAGTGTTTCGCCATTGAAATTAACTTGCACTGCTCTCAACACTGAACACACTGAGACTGGTTAAGCAGAAGCAGATTCTGGACGTTTGTCTGGTTGTGAGCGTAATGGACTTTAACTGGTTGCAAAGCCTCAAGGAACTCCAGAACCAATTGAGAGAGTGTTGAGGAGTCCTGTGAGGGAAGTGTCTTCAGAGTTTAATGAAGACCCATGGGACGATGTGATGACAGCGGCGCCGCAGCCAATCAGGAGCTGTAAAACTCCATCAGCCAATCACACTCACGACAGACGCCCGCATGGGAAAAACACGCACTGAACCGAACCTGTGCATGAACCAGCAGGTGGAGCCCGTGCTCACGTTCTGCGTTTTGATTGGCTAATGGCTTTGTCAGTCGCTGTGGGACTGAACAGATAGACAGCTGAAATTATGTTCACATGTAGAAGAACAAACTGAACTTCCAAACACACTCATACACTTAACACAACACCATCTTCAATTAAAAACTGAAATATTTTTGTCATGCCACTGGGCTAGATTTACCATTACCATCTTTTGTCATTAAAATAGTACTGTCAGGATTGACTAAAGATGAGCAGTGAAGACTTATTGCTGAAAAGGCATGGACACAGTAATGTCTGCACCTGACCTTATTGAATATGCATTTGTAGGAGTTTCCCTTTCAGACACAAAATTTATGGCAGGAGAGTATTAAAATGAATCATGCAACGCAGTTGACTAACATTTTTACTTGTCAAATTACTGGTGTTTGTGTTATTATTTAACACCCCCAAAAAAAACAATGCCTTAAGCTAATTTGCGTCTGAGTCGTAAGTAGATCGGTTTAATGTTATTTGTTCATATGTTGTCAGTATTTCTGCACTAATACTCATTTTTTATGATGTCTTGAAAGAGAAGAACACAAAACAACAGAAGTATTTCTAGTCTTTACTGTCACTCAAACTCATGTTGTGGCCATCGAGAGCAAAGTCTTCTGCATCGCTGATCGCTCACAGTGTCAGAGAAATTCACTTAAAATGAATCAACGGTTTTCACAGATTGTCAGCTGTCCAATAATCTCTGACATTTCAGTTCAATTACTCGCCAAACGAATGCTTCCCACACTGAGCCGCCGCTGATGGTGTGATGAACTTTACAGCGGTGTGTTTCCTCTTTCCCTCCGCTGACTGATTCCTGAGATTAGACTGATGGGACGAGCGAGGCGCTTTCATGTGTGTTTGTGTGGTTTTAAATTGAACTGCTTTTGTTTTTCAGCTCCTGAGTCCTCAGGATCTTCACCAGGGCTTTCAGAGGTAACGTACCGTGGCTTCTGTGCATGTGTAAGCGTGTTCGGCGGTGGGCCGACGTGCTGACGGAGGGCAGGTGTAGCGCCTCAGCAGCAAAACCGTCTCACACACACACACACACATTGTCTAGTTTGCTGATTGTGAAATCATTGTGCTGAGCCTTTGTTCTCTCTAAATCTTGACCATCCAATCAGAACCGCCGCTGAGCTGTGACTGACAGTGATGAATGCCCGCCCTGATCCAATCAGCTCTGTTAGCACGAGCAAAGCATGCTGGGAGCATCTCGACAGAGACGCTGGCACGTCATTAATACAAACTCTGAGGAAACAAACAAAGGCAAACTGAAGTGTTTTATCCACCTACAGCACGATCCATCAGTGCAGAGAAACTCGCTCAGACATCAGCTCATTCTTCACATGGCTGGCAGACAGCGTGTGTGTGTGTTTGTGTGCGTGCGTGCGTGTGTGTGTGTTTATTTGTTTGGATTGTATCACAAGCTTCTCTCACAATGATTTTGCCTGTAAAGAAAAATGAAAAGCGCAGAAAAACATATCAGAGTTGCAGGAAACATCTGCCAGGTTTCTTTTTATGTGTGATTCCCAAAGCTTGCTTTATTTGCCAGAGCAGCTAAACACTAACTGAACTACATCATAGAAATATTGTCACGTAATTTTTGTGACTGAATTTGCTGCAGCACTTCTCAAAACTATAAGCGATATTTGTGGAAAATGTCCATTGTTGTTTTGCAGTGAAAACCCATCAGTGATCATGAAGTACTTATTGAACTAGTGTTAGTGACAGTAATGGTTATTTCTAGATGATTCCTGACATCATCTGTGGTAATGCATTTATTCAAACAACATTAAAAAGAGAAAAAAAAGTACTTTAATAAGTCCACTGGTAAATCAAGCATTATGTGGACTAGCAAATATGCACCCCATATTACAATATATTGAGTATATATAGTAGTTAAATGCTAACAAATAAATATATATATTAAATATTAATATTACAATTTAATTGTATGTTGTGCTTAACATAAATGAGTCATTCATGTAAAAATATTGATAAAACCAATTATCTGTCAATTTCTAATATTGCCTCCCATTTCCTGGGGTTAACTTAACCTGTTAAATCATCATAATACATTTACCAAGCTGCTCACATTGATAAATAAATCAGCAGGGGCCTGTACCATGAAGCCGGTTTAGCTGGCTAGCCAGGTAAGATTCAGTTTAGTTTGCACCAATCCTGGGTTTAAGGTACCATGAAAGCGGCTTGGCTTTTAGCGGCATCCACAGCTAACCTGGGGACTGTACCATTTACATTTTACATTTAATCATTTAGCAGACGCTTTTATCCAAAGCGACTTACAAATGAGAACAATAGAAGCAGTCAGGTCAGCAAGAGAACAACAACAGTATACAAGTGCCATGACAAGTCTAGTACAGAATGCATAGCCAGGTTTTTTTTTTTTATATAAATGAAAAGACAAGAAAAGAAGGAAAAGTGCTAGTATTAGTTGGTTAAGTGCTAGCAAAAAAAGATGAATCTCTAGATGTTTCTTGAAAATGAGTAAATGAGTAAAGACTGTACAAATTGAGATTGGGAGGTCATTCCACCAGCTGGGCACAGTCCAGGACAAGGTCCTTGAGAATGACTTTGAAACACTTTGGGATGGCACCACAAGGCGTTGTTCACTTGCGGAGCGCAAACTTCTGAAGGGCACATAAGATTTAACCAGTGAGTTTAGGTAGGTTGGTGATGTGCCAGTGGTCATCTTGTAGGCAAGCATCAGTACCTTGAATTTGATGCTGATGATTTAATGATTTAACCTGATGAGAAGAGGAGTAACGTGAGCTTTTTTTGGCTCATTGAAGACAACCCTCAATGCTGCATTCTGGATCAGTTACAGAGGCTTGATAGTACATGCAGGAAGAGCCAGGAGAGCATTACAATAGTCCAGTCTGGAGAGAACAAGAGGTTGGACTAGAAGTTGGGTGGCTTGCTCTGACAGGAAGGGTCTAATCTTCCTATTGTTGTATAAGGCAAATCTGCAGGACCGTCGGGTCATCTGGTTGGAATGAGACGTAGAGTTGGTGTCATCAGCGTAGCAGTGATAAGAAAAGCCATGCTTATGAATGACAGATCCTAATGACGTCATGTAGATGGAGAAGAGAAGTGGTCCAAGTACTGAGCCTTGAGGAACCCCAGTAGCAAAGTGTTGTGACTTAGAAACATCACCCCTCCAAGACACACTCAAGGACCTGTCAGAGAGGTAGGACTTAACCCACAGGAGTGCGGTTCCAGAGATGCCCATCTTTCTGAGGGTGGACAGGAGAATCTGGTGATTAACAGTGTCAAAAGCAGCAGACAGGTCCAGTAAGATGAGTACTGAGAATTTTGAAGCTGCTCTTGCTAGTCGCAGGGCTTCAGTAACCGAGAGCAGAGCAGTCTCAGTTGAGTGGCCACTTTTGAAGCCAGTTTGGTTGCTGTCCAGGAGGTTGTTCTGTACAAGGAACATAGAAAGCTGGTTGAACACAGCTCGCTCATGTGTCTTTGCAATGAATGGAAGAAGGGATACCGGTCTGTAGTTTTCAAGAAGCGCTGGATTTAGAGATGGTTTCTTGAGCAGTGGGCTTACCCGAGCCTGCTTAAATGCTGAGGGAAATGTTCCAGAGTGAAGAGAGAAGTTGATAACGTGAGTAAGCGAAGGTATGACTGAAGAAGAGATCACTTGAAGGAGGTGAGTGGGGATCGGATCAAGTGGACAAGTAGTAGGATGATTGGACAGGAGAAGTTTGGAAACGTCCATCTCTGAGAGTGGGGAGAAGGAGGAGAAAGAGTGTGCGTCGGTCATTGTGAAATTGTCCTCAGTCTGCGGTGTGGAGAATTGGTCACTGATGGTTCTTGTCTTATTTGTGAAGAAAACTGCTGTAAGAGTCAATGGAGGAGGTGGTGGAGGCGGATTAAGAAGAGAAGAGAAAGTTTTGAAGAGTGTCCGAGCATCACAGCAGCTTTTAGTTTTGTTGTGGTAGTAGGATGTTTTAGCCGTGAAGACATTTACAGAGGTCGGTAGAGTTTCTTGATTTCTGCCATTTCCTCTCTGCAGCCCTGAGTTTAGAGCGATGTTCATGGAGAACCTCGGAAAGCCAGGGGGCAGATGGGGTGGTGCATGTTGGTCTAGACAACAGTGGGCAAAAGTTGTCCAAGCAAGATGTTAAAGTGGAGCAAAGAGTGTCCGTAGCGCTGTTCGTGTCCAGAGCTGAAAACTGAGAGGGTGCAGGAAGCGAGGATGAAACCACAGAAGATAGGTGAGATAGAGAGAGTGAACGTAGGTTCCGTCGAAAGGTGATCTGCGTTGGAGTGTGTGCCGCTTCAGGAGTAAGTGCTAGGTTAGCAGTAATGAGGAAGTGGTCTGAGGTGTGCAGTGGAGCAACTGAAGAGTTGTCCATAGAGCAACAGCGCGTGTAGATGAGGTCCAGTTGGTTGCCTGATTTGTGAGTCGCTGTAGTAGACACTCGCTTGAGTCAAGTCAAGTCAAGTCTGCTTTATTGTCAATTTCCACATGTACATTACATACATACAGAGAATCAAAATTGCGTTACTCTCAGACCCCAGTGCATACAGATAACAATAACATTAAAGCCTAAAAAAAACTAGATCAAATATAAAATGTAGATACAACTATACAATAAGGGAATGTAAAAAAAAGACATATAATAAAATCAAAAACAAAGTTAAATAAAGCAGTGCAAGGCAAATGGTAGATAGAGTGCAAATCAATGAAGTGAACAACAGTGCAGATAAAAGATTTTTAGTGAAAAAACAAACAAACAAAAAAACCTTATTAAGTCTGATTAAAGTGACAAAGGGCTCAAGAGCAGTTATTTTATTTAACTGACTGATGAGGTAGTGGAATGACGTCAGTTCAATGCTGAATGAGGTAGTGAGCAGACCAATGCTGCACAAAGTGACTGGTGCATGCCATCATATATTAGTGGGGGGGGGGGGGGTGTGGGATCTGGGGGGGGGGTTCATAGTTCAGTGGTGCCTGGGCCAGAAGAGGGGAGGGGGGGCAAGTTCGGGAGGGAGTTCAGCTTCCTGACAGCCTGATGGATGAAGCTGTCCTTCAGTCTGCTGGTCCTCCCTGATGGCAGCAGACTGAAGAAGCTGTGTGACGGGTGAGTTGGATCACCTGTGATGCAGAGGGCTTTGCGGGTGAGACGGGTTCCATAAATGTCCTGGAGGGAGTGGAGAGAGACACCATTGATCTTCTCAGCTGCTCTCACTATGAGTTGCAGAGTATTTCGGCAGGACGCGTTGCAGGCACCATACCACACAGTGATGCAGCTCGTCAGGATGCTCTCGATGGTGCCTCTGTAGAAGGTGTAAATGATGGGGGTGGGGCTCTGGCTCTCCTCAGTTTGCGGAGGAAAGTAAAGACGCTGTTGTGGTTTCTTGGCCAGTGCTGCAGTGTTTTCAGTCCAGGAGAGGTCCTCTGTGATGGGCACACCCAGGAACTTGGTGCTGCTCACTCTCTCCACAGGCACACCGTTGATGGTCAGAGGAACGTGCTGAATATGTGCTCTCCTGAAGTCAACAACAATCTCCTTCGTCTTCTCTACATTCAGAGAGAGATTGTTGTCACTGCACCACTTGGCCAGGTGGCTCACCTCGCTCCTGTAGTTTGTCCCATCTTTGTTGCTAATGAGACCCACCACAGTCGTGTCATCTGCAAACTTAATGAAGAGGTTGGAGTTGTGTGACGGTGTGCAGTCATGGGTCAGCAGAGTGAAGAGGAGGGGGCTCAGCACACATCCTTGGGGGGCCCCAGTGTTCAGTGTGATGGTGCTGGATGAGTTGCTGCCGACCCGTACTGCCTGAGGTCTTCCAGTCAGAAAGTCCAACAGCCAGTTGCACAACGAAAATTTGAACCCCAGCTGGATCAGTTTGTAAATAAGCTGTTGAGGGATGATTGTGTTGAATGCAGAACTGAAGTCAATGAACAGCATTCTGACATATGAGTCCTTTTTGTCCAGATGTGTGAGTGCTGAGTGGATGGCAGTGGCGATGGCGTCATCGGTCGACCAGTTGGACCGATCTGCAAACTGGAAGGGGTCCAGGGAGGGGGGGAGGGCAGACTTGATGTGGTGCATGACTAGCCATTCAAAGCACTTCATGAGGATGGGGGTAAGTGCAACAGGATGGTAGTCATTGAAGCAGAATGGAGATGGCTTCTTCGGAACTGGAATGATGGTGGTAGTTTTGAAACATGTGGGAACAACAGCCTGACTCAGAGAGTTGTTGAAAATTACTGTGAAGACATCAGTGCATTCTGCTGCACAGTCTTTCAGTACACGCCCAGGGATGTTGTCAGGACCTGGAGCTTTGCGTGCATTGATCCTGCTGAAGGATCTCCTCATGCTGTCTGGGGTCAGCGTCATCACCTTGTTGCTGGGAGGAGGTGGAGTTTTCTGTGCAGTGGTGCTGTTTTGTTGCTCAAAGCGAGCGAAGAACGTGTTCAGCTCGTTCAGCAGAGAGATGTTGTTGTCACAGGTCTGTGGTGGGGGCTTGTAGTCCGTAATGGTCTGTATCCCCTGCCACAGGTTCCTAGTGTCTCTGCTGTCACTGAATTGATGAGCTATCGTCCTGGAGTGCTGTCTCTTAGCCTCTCTGATGCCATGGGACAGGTTGGCCCTGGCTGTTCTCAGGCCCACCTCATCTCCAGCTCTGAAGGCAGCGTTCCGTGTCTTCAGGAGTCTGTAGACCTCCCCTATTATCCATGGCTTCTGGTTGGCCCGGACAGTGATGTTTTTTGTGACCATTACATCATCAATACACTTGTTGTTGTAGGCAGTGACAGTCTCTGAGTACTCCTGGAGGTCAGTGGTGTTATTGCATGTGGCAGCCTGCTTAAACATGTCCCAGTCAGTTGTGTTGAAGCAGTCTTGAAGAACCTCTGCTGATCCTTCTGGCCACACTTTAATCTGTTTGTGAACTGGTTTGGCGTTTTTAATGAGTGGTCTGTATGCAGGCATTAGCGTGATGTGGTCTGAGGCTCCGAGGTGGGGGAGGGGGAGGGCTTTGTAAGCTCCTCTCTGTGTGGTGTAAACAAAGTCCAAAATGTTATTACCTCGTGTTGGAAAGTTAATGTGTTGGTGTATTTTTGGAAACACTCTTTTTAGGTCAGCATGGTTGAAATCCCCAGCTATGATGAGAAAAGCATTGGGGTGTGCTGTCTGCTGCTCACTGATGTGCTGGTACAGTTCATTTAGTCTGTCGTTCCTGTTGCTGATGATGTTGAACGGGAGAATGTGCACTGAAATGAGCAATATAGCAGTATATTCCCTCGGCAGATAAAACGGCCGGCACTTAATAATCATAAACTTCACCAGGGGTGAGCAGTGTTTGCTGATCACAACAGTATTGCGGCACCACGCGTCATTGATGTAAACACAAAGCCCGCCGCTGCGGGTTTTTCCTCCTGCGATGAGAGCTCTGTCTGCTCGATTAGATCAGATTAGATTAGATTAGATTCAATTTTATTGTCATTATGCAGAGTACAAATACAGAGCTAATGAAATACAGTTAGCATCTAACCAGAAGTGCAAGAATATAGTGTTTTATATACATAAAAGTGCAGAGTAAGTGAAGCTATGATATACAGAATGTACAGTGGAGTTGCTATATACAGTATTGAGCAGAGTATGTACAGAATATAAATAGGAATGCAAATGTAGGGATTGTATGTACATTATGAACAGAGCAATGTAGGATTATATATACATTATGAACAGCAGCATTGTGAGAACAGTGAATATAAGTACAGTTGGATGAGTGTGTAAAAGTATTGTTAAACAATGTATTACAGTATATACAGAATAACAGTAGTGCAATTATGTTTTTATAGAAGTATTTTACTGTGCTTTGTACAGTAACAGCTTTAGACAGTTTACAGTAATGGCTAGAACAGTGTGCAGTTTGTGCAAAATATGATAAGTGCAAATGCATGTGTGTAAAGTACTGTGACCAGTGCAGTAAAAGAGCAGGTGCAGGTTAGATTGGTGGGGTGGCATTCAGAAGTGTCACAGCCTCAGGAAAGAAGCTCTTCTTGAGCCTACTAGTGCGAGAGCGTAGGCTCCTGTAACGCCTGCCAGATGGAAAGAGGGTGAAAAGTCCATGGTTAGAGTGAGAGGCATCCTTAATGATGTTCCTTGCCCTGCCCAGACAGCGCTTCTGATAAATGTTCTCAATGGATGTTAACTGGGTGCCGGTGATCCGTTGAGCAGTTTTCACCACCCGCTGGAGTGCTTTGCGGTCAGATGCAGAGCAATTGCTGTACCATACTGAGATGCAGTTCGTGAGTATGCTCTCAATGGTACAGCGGTAGAATTCAGAAAGGATCCTGGAACTCAGGTGAACTTTCTTAAGGCTCCGTAAGAAGTAAAGGCGCTGCTGTGCCTTTTTGACCAGTGTGGAGGTGTTATGGGACCAGGTGAGGTCATCAGAGATGTGGATGCCAAGGAACTTGAAACTCGACACACGCTCCACTACAGCTCCGTTGATGTAGATGGGTGTGTGTGCATGACTCCTAGTCCGCCTGAAGTCCACAATCATCTCCTTAGTCTTCTGGGTGTTTAGTTCCAGGTTGTTGGTGGCACACCACACAGCCAGGTGCTGGACCTCATCCCTGTAGGCTGACTCATCGTCATCCTTGATCAGACCGATCACTGTGGTGTCATCTGCAAATTTTATTATGGTGTTGGAGCCATAAACAGGAAAGCAGTCATGGGTGAATAGGGAGTACAGGAGAGGGCTTAGTACAAAGCCCTGTGGCACGCCGGTGTTCAGGGTGATGATGGAGGATGAGAGGTTATCTAACTTAACAGCCTGAGGTCTGTTCGTTAGAAAGTCTAGAATCCAGTTGCAGATGGGTGTGCTGAATCCAAGCTGGCTGAGCTTGGAGATCAGTTTGGAGGGGATTACTGTATTAAATGCAGAACTGAAGTCTATGAACAGCATTCTCACATGTGTGTTTTGACTGTCCAGGTGGGTGAGGGCAGAGTGAAGTGCCATTGAGATGGCGTCCTCTGTTGACCTATTGTGGCAATAGGCAAATTGGAATGGGTCTAGTGAAGCAGGGAGACAGGATTTTAAGTGGGATGCAACCAGTTTCTCAAAGCACTTGGCAATGATGGGGGTGAGTGCAACAGGACGGAAGTCGTTAGGGACCGAGGCAGTGGAGTGTTTCGGTACTGGAACGATGGTGGAGGTTTTGAAGATAGTGGGGACAGTTGTTTGGGTCAGGGACAGATTGAAAATGTCCGTGAAGACCTCAGCCAGCTGCTCCGCACAGGCTTTAAGCACACGACCAGGTATTCCGTCAGGGCCAGCTGCTCTCCGTGCATTCACCTTACACAGAGTGGAGTAAACATCTGAGGTGGAGAGTGTGAGAGGCAGTTTACTGGGTTGATGCTCAGCTTTGAGTGAGATCTCCTTATTATTTTGATCAAAACGAGCATAAAAGTGATTTAGCTCATCTGGGAGGGAGGCAGAGCTGGAGGGGGGCACAGAGTTAGGTGGTTTGTAGTCTGTGATAGTTTGTATGCCGTGCCACATACAAACCACAAGATTTAAAGTGTTCTTCAATCCTCTGTTTGTGTGCGAGTTTGGCCTGGCAGATACCCTTCCTCAGGTTGGCTCTGGCTGAGCTGTAAGCCTCTCAGTCTCCAGACCTGAAGGCTGCATCTCTTGTTTTGAGCAGGAGGCGAACCTCTCTGTTCATCCAGGGCTTCTGATTGGGGAAAATTTTTATTTTTTTGTGTGTGGTCACTCTGCCCACACATCTGTTGATGTGCTCCAAGACAGAGTTGGTGTAAGTGTCAATGTTGATCTGAGAGTGTGTGGTGGCCGGGGCAGCAAACTGACTCCAGTCTGTGTGCTGGAATTGATGTTAGAGAGTTGAGTCAGCACCTTCCAGCCAGATTTTAACAGTCCTTATTGTAGGTTTCACACGTTTGATGACCGGGGTATACTTGGGGAGCAGGAACAAAGAGAGGTGATCAGACTGACCCAGGTGGGGGAGGGGTGTGACTTTATAGGCATCAGTCACATTAGTATAAACGTGGCACTCGATAGCACTTCAGCTGGCCGAGCTGAATACCGCAGTCTGGAACGCTGTTGCTGAGCCATGTTTCCGTGAACACAAAGACACAACAGTTTCTTACAGTCCTCTGAGTTGAATGTAGTAATCGAATGTAGTCCAGTTTATTGTCCAACGAGCGTACGTTAGCCAGTATGATGGTGGGGATAGATGGCTTGTGTTGGTTAGCCGTTAGCCTATCCCGGATACCTCCATGCTTACCCCTTTTCTGCTTCCTCTCACACCGCTTTTGGAGCCTCCATTGTGGGCGAGATGCAGTAGTGGGGGTCGGTGATGGTGAAGGCCTCCGTAGCAGACCGAGATCCCACAGCTGTTCCGCATGCGCGGAGTTTAACTGTAAAAATGCGGTTCTGCTAACATTGAGCAGAAACTCATGACTGTATGCGCGCTTACAGACAGGTTGATGCAATGACGACGTACAAACACACTGCGACGCACAAGATAAAAAACACGAAAACACCGTTCTGTCGGGACAGAGAGAAGCCGCTGCGTGTGGACAGGGTGGGTTACAGTAATGGCATGTGATTCAAATGAACCATTACCTGTAGGTGATGGCTGAGGATCAAAATTCCATTCTTTTGATATAAGGAGACGAGTACCTCCACCCCTCCCAGTGGTACGAGGAGTGTGGGAACAAGTGAAATTAGTGGAGAGGGCTGCGGGAGTGATAGTGTCTTCAGGTTTGATCCAAATCTCAGTCAGTGCCATGAGGTTGAGACCAGAATGAGAAGCAAAAGAAATTAAGTCTGCTTTGTTAACTGCAGACTGGCAGTTCCAGAGACCAACTTGAATAGAGAGCGTAGTAGTAGTAGAGGTCAGAGGGACAGGCCGTAGGTTTGTCGGACAGGCCTTCCTGCGATGTACATAGCGTGCTCTCCAAGTGTTAGTAGTGTTAGTAGAGATCTGAAAGCACATAGTGACTACAAGTGTAAAAAATAAGTATTTGAGAACAATTTGAACAATTGAGAACAACATTTGCTCGGTGGAGTTGCGCAGGTAGAGTCGATACCAGGACACCATGATGATAGCTGAACAAACTCAGAGTTACAGGATTAGTTTTGAGTTGACAAAAACAAACCTCTACAATCCGACTTTGCTGGTACCATGATGCTGTTCATCAACTTTCTTTGTCAACCCAGGCTTTGGTACAGGCCCAAGGTCACTATTGCTAAAAAAATAGAGCCATGCAAATAGAAGTCTGACTTTAATTCATTCATTTAATTCATTCATCATAGAGTCGTTTTATGATTTATATAATTATTGTGATTCATATTATTATTTATCTTTTAAACACAAGCAATTTTAGTTTAACAGTTATTTATCAATTATAAATTGTTTATTTAAAATACATATTAATGTATACAGATCATGCCATATAAATAAGCTGTAGTATCAAAAGATTGCACTATTTAAAAAAGAAAAAATCTGAAGTCTCTATCACTATATATTTTAAAATGTATAAACTAACTTAACAAGTTTCACTTGTGACTGCACAGATAGAACAAAAATTTATTTTATTTTTCCTCCATTTTTCATATGACATTTAAATTTATCGTATTCTTCAATCTCTTAAAGGTACAGGTTGTAGGACTTGCCACTGGAGGGCGCACTACCAAAACAATAACAATTGTGTGGTTTGATGACGCTAAGAAGGAGCGTGGAACGATGGGATTTGTTATCTTCTACCCAACTGGAGACTTAGGTCTCTGCAGAGCAAAAGTGGGCGTTTATCACCTCGTGGGTGTTTTCTAAACTGCTGGGTGTTTCTATATCATGCAATCTAAATAAGCCCCCTTACCCAACCCCACCCCTAAACCTAACGTCACTATGACGTCAACCAATCAGGTATCATGGTGTAAAAACACCCTGATCTGGTAACTCCCATTACTTTCCTGCAGAGACCTATACTTGGCCAACTGCTGATGGCCATCAATCATACGGAAAGATAAATCATGGATTTAACGTGAGTTCAACGATTTGCGCAAGTTGATTACATACAAAGTCAATGTAAAGACAAGATCAGACTATGCATCAGACGCGTCCTCGCGCGGGTCTAGAGACGCGATGCCCCGCATTTGCCATGTATGCCTCATAATACTAATCTTGTTGATCGTTATAATAGCATACATTTTTTGTAAAGATACAGAATAGTCAGATTCAGGTTTATATTGGTTTGGCTAGATTTAGTTTGAATAAGGTTTGGTTAGGATTAGTTATGGCTAGGTTTGGTTATTTTTATTTAGGTTTAGTTAGAGTTTAGGTTAGGTATAGTTATGGTTATGTTTAAGATAGATTTGGTTAGGATTAGATGAGGTTTGTCTGTTAGGTTTAGGCTAGGTTTGGTTAGATTTATTCATGATTAGGTTTAAATTAAATTTGGTATGGTTTAAGTTAGGTTTGGGTAGATTTAGTTATAGTTAGGTTCAAGTTAGATTTAGTCATGGTTAGGTTTAGTTATGCCAGTGTATGAGACGTCCTGATTAATCTAGTCAATTAAGAGAAAGAGAGAGAGTGTTAGGACCTCCAGGCATAATTAGTAGATCTCTCTGCTCCGTCAGCTCATGTTAGACACCACACACACTCTATGCCATGTGTTGTACTCCATATGAGACTACAGTACTCTTCATATTCCAGTCACACACATGAACACAGCATCACAAACTGGTGAGGAATCTGGGCCACTGACACAGTCTGACTCATGACCTCTGAATGTCTGTAATCGCTTTATCAAACACATGCCTTACTTCGGTGAGAGAGATGTTTGTATAGTTACAGCATTGACCTTGGACCCTCTGACCTTTGACCCCGCAGGCTGTGAAATAGGCTTCATGTGTGTGTTTCTGTGTATCTCTGATAAAGCTCTGCATTCATGTCATTATTATTCAGATCAGATTTTTTTGTTTTTTGATCTGAAAGCGTGTGTTTGCGGAGCAGAAATCGGGTGATTGTTCGGGGCGTCGTGTGTTCGGTCTGTGAGTTCAGCTTCCCCCTCAATAGGCCCAATTTATGTTTTAATTACTGGGATTCACCCAGCCAGAGTTCACACACACACACACACACACACACATGCACACACACACACACACACACACACACACACACACACACACACACACACACACACAAGCTGGTGGTGGGGTTGTTGCCGTATTAATGAATTATAATGTGGTGTAAGCTTTCTTCCTGCTGGAGTGGGATGAGCTGTTTAATACCTGCTGGACAGACTTTATTAATGAGTCTTTAATCTGACCAGCACGTTTGTGATGCTGAGCTCATAAATATCATTGACAGCTGTGATTAGACCTCATCAATACAGCCTATAACTCTCTGTACAATTAACAGAACCAACCATTGTGTGTGTGTATGTGTGTGTGTGTGTGTGTGTGTGTGTGTTCTGCTTTTGTTGCACACTGTATTCACTCATGAAGTCATCAAGCTGACTCAAACACGCTAAGACAAACAGCACAGGTGAGTTAGATATAGGGTCACTTCATGCATTTTTCTCTGATTGTGAAAAAAAAAACAGGTGTAAATGCCTGGATTTCATTTGATTGCTCAAACCATATCAGAAGGTATTTGATGTTGAAATGAGTTGATAATGAACCAAATGAAGTGCTCATCTGTTGCTTTCGTTGTGGCGAACTCTTTTAAATTTGCATATAGCATGACACATTTATGTGGCCAAGTGTAAATGGAAATGTTTTAACAAATCATATAGCCATCCAATCAGAGAAAACGCATGAAGTGACCAGGTGTAAACAGGAGAAATACAGCTCATATCATAAATTAACTAATATAAAGGTGAACTGTTTATTTATTTGCAGTTTGACGTCCTGAAGGCAGCTGGGGTTAGTTTCTGTATGAAGTGGTTTCCAGAAAAAAATGCTGTTTATTTTCTCAGATGTTTAAACATCCAAGATGTTATTAAGAAATACAATATAGAAAAAATATAAAAGCCATTTTCATTTTAGAAGTCATTTAAATTAATCAGACAAACAAACGAATAAATAATTTATTTTATAATAATGATGATAATAATCATAACTGTCTTTTTTTCGTTTCTGCCCAAATTCAGCAATGATGCCCAATCCCATAAGTCTTATTTTTTTTTTTTTTTTGAACAAACTAGTTTACTATAATATTCAGAGACACACAGCATACATAAACATGGCTTAAACAGTCAATTTTTAATGAGAACGATTTTAATGACTTTTATGGTATTTACAGTCAAGATTTCTCTGTCATATTTACCATCTTGAGTTTGCTGCAGTGCACTGTGGGCAGAGGATTGAGTGTTTAGCGTGATGGTCTCTTGAACCCTCTGTGATGTGTGTCAGTGCTGTCTAGCTAGGCGGCTCACTGGAGTCTTTGTGAAAGGAGAGAGGGTCGTCTGAGACGTCCAGCTCATCAAACACTGGGAAACTGATGAACGTGTGGAGGCTGATTTATATTTTAAAAAATAAAAAATCTCTTTCTTTCGGTGTGAGAGAAGCGACAGATTGACGTTGCGGCTCTGAGCTGTAAAATAGAGGGAAGAGACACAATATATGTGATCAGTCAGAGAGAAAGAGCGCTGGACAGAGAGAACTGTGGGAGTCTGAGGCCTCGATTCATTACCACGGGATCCCTGAAACTCACAGCAGTGTGAGCAGACACGTTCACCTTCATCACCAGCATCCTGACTGACATTAAAATTGTCATCATTTCCAAACCTGTATGGCTTTCTTTATTCTGCTGCACACAAAAGAAGATATTCTGAAGAAGCTGGTGACCAAACGCTGGCTTGTAGCCATTGACTTATATTTATTATTTTTTTTTTTTATTATTTTCTGTCGAATCACGATTTCGATTGCATTTCAATTAATTGTGAAGCCCTACTTCAGATTATAAAAAAAGGTAAGAAAGAGATAATTCTGCAAAAGGAAGTTATGACAAACACTTGATGGGGATTAAAGTAAATTTTGAGTAAAAGTGTACTAATAATTTCATAAATAGTCTGATGTAGCTTGATGCTAACGTTAGCTCTAATGCAGCTAATAGCAGGTGCGGCTCTTCTTCATAATGCATTTCTGTCACAATAATTCACATAAGGTGAAGAAAGCACACAGGATTGTTTGCGAGTGAGTTTACAGGAGATG